>NW_005803828.1:0-52188 GCF_000240725.1 Microchloropsis gaditana
CCCCCCCCCTTCCGATCACTCACAACGCGCCCGACGCGCTGCTTCCAAAAACTTACCACATTCTCCCCCCCCCCCCCCCCTTGATCACTCACAACGCGCCCAAGCTTGTCTCGGATATCTTGAGGTAAGCCGTAGCTTCCCAAGTCCCGGTATTCCAGCCCCGCCAAGTCCGCCACGGTCTCCACGCCCGCAGCCACCAATGCCTGCGGGTATCAAAACGTATCATCCAGGAATTGTCAGGTGCTGCTCCGCACCCTTATGACTCCTTCTGCCCCCGTTCATTTCCATGCCTTCCATGGCACTCCCTCCTCCATCTCATGCTAGAACACGTCAAAAAACACATCAGGCATGCAATGGCTGTGGGAGAAGATGCCCACATAGAAACTCCGGCACAAAACACTTTTTTCATGTATGTCAATTTCCCTGATTATCCTCCGCTATTCAGCGCCATACCTTAGCGGCCTCAGCATAGGTAGGCGATAAATGGGTCAGAAAGCGCACAACCTCGTTCGGGTCTTCCGCAGGTTCCTCAGGCTCTGGAGGGGCAGCAGGGGCCTCGGCCTCCGCGGCAGAGACGGCCTCATTTTTGCTTTCACTCATCTTATCGTGTTTCGTGCTCTAATCCAGATTTGTGCGCACGGATGCGGTGTTAGTTGCCTCCTGGCTCTCGTGAGAGTGGTCTGATGTGAAGTGGAACGAGAGGCGTGAGGAACCGGATAACTCGAGCCGGCCGCATGCCCGCCGATACACTCCCGTCCCGCGACGCGATCTCGTGAACGCCGGGCACAGTAGATATCATTCACAGTCCTGCACCCGCGGAAGCCAGGGAGAAACGAAATATCATCGACGCCCACTCTTGGCGGACGCATGGCAGCGACCGCTCTCACTATCTGGCGCCGCCTCGCCCAAACGGCCTTCCCTTGGCTGCCCCGCCCCAAAGTCAGGCTTTCGCACCGCCCACGCGTACTGCCTATCTCCTGCACGAAACAGGTTACCATGTCGATGGAAGAGCACACCACGTCTTTCTCCGAGTCGGGACGACAAGGCAGTGACGGCGGTTTGACAGACGTGTTGAAGGATGACGGTGAGTCTCTGCAAGCCTTCGCGTCCCCAGAGCAATCGTCTGCAAGAAGGAGGAAGCCGGAAGAAAAAAGGCATAACTCTCAACTATCTTTATCCGAACGTATTACAGAGTCCGAAGCGGCCGCGGCCGTGGCATCGACGGCTACGGAGGAAGAGGACGAGGGCGCTGTAAGTAGAGAAGAAGGGGTGGCGTGGTGGGCCTGCTATGAAGACTCCTTACACATCTGCATATTCAAGGATACCGGTCCTTTTTTGCCCAAAGCAATAGTGAAATATAATGCTTCTTGATGCGTATGGTGGATCTATCTCAAGGATAGATTTTTGAAATGTACCGCGCCCCGCGTCAATTCAAGTCGTTCCGTGATGTCAAACCTCTCACTGCATAAAGCTCCTTGCACCCATTCCCGCCCCTCTTCCACCAGCAGCCTAGTAGCCAGAATGTCATTCCTGCGGACAGCCTCGCCAATGGTTTCTCCGTGGCAAAGGGCTTTCTGGCCTCTGGATGGTCTCAAGCTCGCAAGTCCATCGCCACGCTGCAAGACTCAGAGGCCGTGCACAAAATGCGAGAGGCGTCGAAACCCTTCGTCGGGGCGGTGGTGGAGGGCGGCAAAGTCGTCGGCGACCGACTTCATCACACGGCGGAGGCGGCCAAGCCAGGCTTGGAGGCCGTAGGGAGGCGGGTGTCGGGGGCAGTAGAGCATCTGTCAGAGAGAACGCGGCCCGCCCTGGAGAAAGCCGGAGAGACGATCAAGAAGACGACGAAGCAGGTGGTCGACGAGGGTAAACCCATGGTGAAGAAGGTAAGTCCCGTGGATGAGGCAGTAGTCAGGGGGAAGCAAGGGGGAGAGCGCAGCCAGTCACTGCACTAGAGACATGTTTGCCCTTACAGCCCTGCATTTCCTCCTCACAACGTCAGGTGGGCGATTTTTTCAATGATAATCTCGGCGGCAAGAAGGGGGGAGGGGGAGGGGACGGTGACCCTCCCACGACGGTGTAAAGCGTAAGGTATGGGCGAGTCGATAGCTGGGTTGTAGAGTGTGGAGGGCGGTGGGAGGGATCGACGAGGAGCTTTTTGGTCCGAGCCATGTAACAGAGACTCAAATGATTGGTGAACTTTCGTGATGCCGCATTTATCGAGAAAATAAAAAGCCGGGAGAACCGGGGCGGAACGAAAATCTCGTGGAAAGTTGAACCATATTTTTATTTTTGTCTCCACCCGGGGAGTAAGACTAATCTCACTGATTGGGTCACTCCAATTTATGTCGCGGTACCCCTTCCTTTGTGGGGGACAATATCATGACCACGGCGCCAAACTCAAATATGGGAGCACACCCGGCGTCAAACCCAAAACATGGGAGCATCTCCCAGTTAAGTCCGCGAGAAAAAAGCGAGCTATTCTCACATGTGATTTAGCCACTCCTGGCAATGTACCGCTGTGAGGCACATATATACCCTCCACGCTCTTTTATTTGTGGAATGCATACATTCCCCTCCTCATCGGCCCTGTCGTTGCCTCGTCGTTCCCCGCCGCATTTTTCTTGCTCTTCCTCTTCGTGTCTCAACCCAGCGTCTGCAGAGAAGGAAAAGTGATTCTATTTTTTCATAGGCATTTCCCTCCAAGCATGTGTCGTGATGTGACGCTTTGTGGCAACAGCGCCTTTCGAGGCGTACTCTAGCTATCGCCATGTACCTGTGCTTCACTTAGCGATGTGTTTTTTTTGTCGCGTCGTCGCCGGGAGTTTAAAACGTGGGGGGCGGGCAAGGCGTGGAACGAGAGAAAGAAAGGGCGAAGATGACATTTTCCATGACATCGTAGGGGTTCTAAAAGCCACGCCCTGGCATGCGATTTCTTATTATACCCCTCACGTCATGCACACCCTATTCTCCATCCGTGAAGGTGATTTCGAGGGCCTCTGTGAGTGATTTAAGTGGGGAGCCAGCGGCACCGGGTCAAATAACCCCCCCCCTCCCACGGGGGTTCTTCCACTCCAGTCTTCACTTCCTATTTGTCCACGCCATGGCGCGGCCTTTGCTCGTGGATGAAGAATCACATGTAAACAGGAGCACCAACAATAGAAGTGTCAGTCATGAGTGCCAGAGCAAATGTAGCAACGGCACAACTGGCTCTCCACGGAGCTCGCAGTACCTCGCCCGCCGCTCCCAGGTGCTCTGGACGGTGGTCTTCGCCTCTGTCGCATTGTTCATTAAGCGCCTCCAACAAGACAGCCCAGCGTTAATCAACCCTCCTTACTGTGCATGGAGGTTTGTGGGAAATCACGACGCGTGGAATGTAGCTTTCCCGGACATGCGATCCTTGTATCATGTCATGCAGATCCAAATGAGCAAAGGGGATGAGTTCAAATTGGTCGCGGAGTCTTTCCCGTACGCTCGATACTGCTCCTACCAAACGTACGATTTGCGGACGCTCATGTCGCACCAGAGCCTGCGGGACGTGGACATCGTCCCTGATGCAAACGGACCCAACTGCTACGCGAACCTGACCGCCGCCCAGGAGGGCCTGAGGCAGGGGGGCTACACGCTCTACATGACGGCCAGGGGCGATCAGAACTACACCAACGAGCTGCGTGCGCTTCCTGATTCCATAGAGTCCGGTCAATTCGACCTTTTCTTCCGCATTTACGTGGAGGAGGCTCTGCAAGGCCCGCCCCAGGCGCCATGGGGGCACCTTCCTCCCTACGGGAAGGACCTGGCCTTCGAGTGGGGATGGGCGCCGCCACCCCGACTCTATGCTAAGCGCGCGCACCTGAAGGACGGAGAATGGCGCGAAGTTCCCTTCTGCCAGTACCGTCGGCGGAAAGGGTTCAAGCTGCTGGCTTATCTTTCCGAGATCTGGCCGGCGCCCTCCCCCCCCTTCGCAGGCCACCCTGCCGTGGCTCCCAATAAGGCGAACAATGTGTTTTTGCCCAAGTACACGGACCGTCAGGGCAAGTTCGCGAGTAAAGACGCGAACTACGTGGCGTCCGTGGCGGAGCCCAGGCACGTCCGCAACGGGAGCGAGGCCATGCTCTGGGCGCGCGTGACGGGCACTTTGCCGCGAGTCCCGGGCTCCCTCTACACCCCCCCCTACGTCGCCAACGCCACTGACTACGACGTCCGGTACGTGTCATTGTCCGCCGTGCATCGGACCATTCCCTTCCGGAACCACGCGACGGTCGCCGACACGCAGATCACCGAGCACTACCAAAAACGCCTTCCCCCCGGAGTAGAGTGGGACCGTAAATTTACGATATGGGTGGTGCCTCCGCAGGTGGAAAGCGCTTACCCCCGGCAGGTGATGGACGAGAACCCCGTGATCATGAAGTGGGGCGCCTCCCTCTTCGGGGGCGGGATTGTGGAGTACACGGGCCTGCTGTACCGGCAGGTGATGGCGCGGAGCCAGGTAGTGGGCTTGGAACAAGGGGCATTGAGCGCGTCGGGAGTGGTGAACATCGTGCCCGAGGCGTGCCAATCGGGTCAAGTGGGGCCACACGGGGAGGGGGCGGACGCCGCCATGAAAGCGGGGGACCCACTGGAGATGGAGCAGTTCTGCTGCAGCACAGAGGCGCCCATGGAGTGTTTTTTACCGGAATATGTGCGGTATCGCATGGGCCCGTACTACCCTCAAGTCGAGTACTTCACCGGGGGCCCGGAGGATGCTGCCTTGACGAGGCTGGAGCACTAGGGACAGCCGAAAGGAAGGGGGAGGAGGACGAGGGAGGGAGCTCTCCGGGATCATGTGAGATGATTTCTGATTGAGTTTTCGAGCCTTGGACAGGAATTAGAGGGCGGGGGGACGAGAATGAAATCGAATCTCGGCAAGGTTCGCGGCCCGCTTCTCTTGGTAGCCAGTTCCCAAACATGTAATTTAACGGCAGGTGCAGCGACAGCTAAAAGAGCAACGCGATCCTAGACGCACATGTATGTACCTTATTTCCATTTTCTGGAGGCGTCAGGTTGAATTTCCCGGAGGCATAAGGGTGGCCTAGGCATGATTGATATGACGTTTGTATGGACATGACAGGCGTGCGCCCAGCGTGGGGGGTATGATTTGTACAGGTGGCAAAGAAGTGGGGGAAGGGGCTGGGGAGGAGACATGCCGGTGTGTCCGGGCTCCGCCTGGCTGGTTATGAGCCAGCCTTAAAATGGGATGTACCACATCCTCGCTTGGGCATCAATATGCTTATTGCGCCTCATGCGGGCGCTCGGAGAGATCAGCTCATGGCATCAAGTGCTGGGATAGTAGAAAAGGAGAAACAGACGATGACGTGGGCGCGTCTGCGCTGACACGCGTCGCTCTCGCGTGAGACTGGATGATTAGTACAATGTGGCTGCACAATGAAATACAGGGACAGGGAGTCCCTTGCATGGGCGACAGCCGGATACGGGCGCAGAGTAGGGCGAAAGACGATGTATGTAGTCCGAGGTCAGAGGCATTTCTCGCTTGCGTCACTTTATGGCCTCTGGCGGGAGACTTGTCAAGTAATGAGGATAGAGAAAAAGAATCGATACTCATCCTTGTAAGGACTTGAGAGAAGAGGCTTCTCAGTTTGATATGTGCTTTTCTTGGGGGCAGCAGGTGCGTCGATTGAATAATATGAATAATTTATTGCTTTAAGCCCTCTCCCGTCACATCTGCGTGAGCCGGTGGTCCGTTTCCATCAACACCATCGTCTTCATCACCATCGTCGCTGCTGCTGCTGGTGTTGTCGTCCGGTCTCACGTACCGGCTCCATCCACCTGGGTGACATTGGGGGGGAAGCGTGTTCCGCCAAGGGGGGGGCCAAGGGGAGGGAAAGGAGCATGTTGCGAGGTCAAACATTATGATATAGGACCGGGCATGGCGATTGACTCAAGCGATCAAAGCAACCCCCTGAATAACTTTACACAGAATAGCGTACCTTTTCGGACGTGGAACATATCCAAGAGCTCCACCTCGCAGGGATGTTGCTCCCCGCAAATCACCAAGCTGTGCAAAGGCTTACCGAAATCAACCTCAAGCAACTCCCCCAAGGTCCCCGACACGATCATTTGCGTCGACTGTCCCAGGCGCGCCAAGCCCACTGCAGACGTTTCCCGCGATAGCACCCCCTCGCCTCGTACAGCTTCAACGGCCAGCAACTGTCCGATAGCCACGTTGACTGTCATGAAGCGCGGGGGGAGGTAGCGCACACGGCCACGCATCATCTCTTCATAGTCAGGCTCTTTCATCTTAATGTCTAAGAGACAGAGCGTGTGCATGCCGCCTGCTTTGTTGTAAGCAATTTTTGGATAGAAGGAATCGGGCCGCCACTCTCCCTCGAACAACGGAATGGATACCGTGTACCCGAAACTGTAAAGCTGCAAACCACACGACGCGACAGCACCCATGACGGACGTATTATGCACAACTTCTACTCTTATTCCCTCGGCTTTGGCTCGTATAATTATGTCCGTGTGGGTGGTAGCGCAAAGAGGATCACCTACCACCAAAAAGCATACATCGGTCTCTTTAGCCGGCATGTAGATCCGCTCTGCTTCACTTTCAACCATATTTCGATCCGCAATGACAATAGACTTTCCAAAGACAGTTTCAAGACGCTCTTTAGGGGTTCCCAAGACAGATGTGTAAGCCTCTAAAAATATGACTTCGCTTCGTTGCACTGCCTTCAGCCCACGCACAGTTATATCATCTTCATCGCCTAAACCTAGGCCTACGACGAACAAAACCATGCTGCTTGCTTCCTATATCCCAGGTTTAACGTGAGATTTAACGTGCAAGAGCCTGTATACGTGGAATTCAGACGTTCGAGGGTGAAAGTGAGGCGTCAATGCACAGAAACCAAGCAAGGGGGGAGGTTAAGGAGGGAGGAGGTTGTTTTCCTTGTGACACACGAGCCGGCCACCCTTTTTACTGTCAGACCACCCGGCTACTCTAAAAGCTTCCAAGCCTTGCCTGTGCATTTCACGTATGCATTTCCCGCGGGCATTAAAGTCGATAAGGACGCGCTGCACGCAGTGTGTTCCGGCCTCACTTTTTTCTTACATCCTGACATCCTCAGTTCCTCGAGCCGGAATGGGGCGGTGGGCGGGTACAACAACTTTTTTATGGCACGCTGGTGCAAGGTGCTCCTTTATTATCCTTTTTCTTCGAACGCCTGTTTTTCCCTTCATTTTGTGTCCGCACACACGGTCCTCAATGGCGACCGAACCAAGACCTCGAGGAGCATTGCCAATATGTCTCATGCCGGGCCAGGCGGCGGCCAAGTGGGTGAAAACAAGCAAAGAAAAGGTTTGTGGGGTCCAAACTGGGATTTTACGTAGCAGTCGTAATAGCGTTGCTATCTTTTTTGCATGTAACAAAACGTTTCCCATCGAGGTAAACACATGTTGTGGAATAGACCCAAGATGGCGCACCGAAACTCTTGTTTGCCTGGTTTCACGCGCCTTACCAGTCACTACGTCTCATTTCCACGCTCCACTCGTGCAAAAAAATTAAGGACGAAAAGCTGCACGCGGAAACTTTATTCGCCACCTTCGACAAGGGGGGCAGGCGACGTCCGGATGGGGAGGCCGACTACTCAGACTTCAACAAACCCTCAGGGACCTCGCCACCCCTCACGCAGAACGCCCTTTTGCGGCTACTAAAGACGGGGAAAAAGACGGTTTTGGCGGATGGACTTGCCGTGGTGGACTCGCAGTGCTGGTGGAGGTGGACCCCGACTGAGCAGAGGGACTTCCTTGAGAAGCAAATCCGAGACCGAGGCCACTCCCCTCAAGACGCCTCCTTGACGCTCGCATCCCCCTCTCAGCCCCTGGACCCTCCCTTTCTCTTCCATTTGCGATATCCCTTCCCTCTCCATCGCCTCACCACCCGCCTTGCCTACCATCCCTCCGCTGGGCGTTTTGCTCTTGCTGAGAAGCCCTGGCTCGAAGAAAACGAGCTCTACCGCTGGTCTATTCCATTCTTCATCCGCTTCTTCCTGAAAGCAGCACGGCCTCTGTACGCCCCTATTTTTTGCTTCAAGTGGCTTGGCCTGCGTGCCATGATACTTTGGCGCTCCTTCTCACTCTTCGTCCTCCCCTCGGTGCCCTACGTCGCCCTTTTTACATTCCGCGCCATCTACATGCTCGCCGCCTGCGCCCTGGTCACTGTCGCCTTGGATGAGTTGATGCATCCACTCCTAGAGTGGACATACAACATATTTTATAAAGGCCATAGGCCGCTTCCTGACCTGTCTTACTACAATCTAGCGGAGGCGTGGTCGAGGAAGGGGACTGAGGGGGCGGGAGGTTATACTTGGCGGGATCGGTTGTGGACGTTTTGAATTAATATTGTACACAAAATGTAAATACTTTGGGAATTTAATGTTGTTAAGCTTGATAAGATTTTTTCCCCTTTGGTGTTTATCGGCGACACACGTCGCTCGAAGATTGTTTGGGCTCCCCATTGTGTTAGTCATGCCTCGCCCACAACCGTGAGGTCGCTGAGGAGGATTTGTTCCGGTCGCCGCCTTGCGCACCGTAGTGTGTGCATTTCATGCTGCTTTGCGGGAAATATACTGGTTTTGTACGCAAAAGCGACCTAAGTTGCTTTGTAGTCGGAAAGACAGCGCTCACTCTCTTTTTTGAAACACCCAATCTTTGCAGATGACAGCCGACGACTCCTCCTTCCTGACACCGCCACATGCGGTCACGATAGGTGTCGTCGCAGCGTGCCTGCTTGCAATTATATTCATTAAAGCTAAGGTAAATCTCACTAGTTAAAATAAGTAATAGAGAGGTCAATATTCTGCTTCTAAACAAATCTCTGTCACCTGTTCCTCGCCATCACACGCCCAGTCGTCATCCACTTCGACGACGCTTGACTCGAAGGCACCCGTGCCTGTCCTTGTCGAAGTCCCGGATGCAGTCCTGAATCGCCGTTTTAAGTACGATCTTCCCAATAGGGCTTTGGTGACGGGGGGAAACGGTTTTGTCGGACGCCGTATTGTTGCAATGCTCTTGGAACAGGGGTGTGATGTGACCGTATTCGACATCACCAAGGGGTTCGAAGACGAACCTCGCGTCAAAATGGTAGTCGGGAACCTGGTAGAAACCGCAGATGTCGCGAAGGCCGTAGAAGGGATCGAAGTGGTCTATCACGTAGCAGCACCGCATGCCTCCCACCCCCCCGCGGTGCAGTTTGCGGTCAATGTCACCGGGACCCGGGCCCTGCTCCAGGCATCCGCAGCCGCGGGCGTGAAAAAGTTTGTCTTCACGTCCTCGGCTAGCGTCGTGTACGAGGGGGGAAATCAGGCGGGTGTGGACGAGAGCACGCCCATCCCTACGGCCAGTCTGGACTCCTATACAAAGACGAAGGCGGAAGCCGAGGCCCTGGTCCTGGCGGCGAACGGGCAGCACGGCATGCACACGGCGGCCATTCGGCCCCACGGGATATTCGGACCGGGTGACAGGCAGTTCTTCCCGGTGTTGGTGGAAAGCGCTCGAAAGGGCAAGACCAAGTACGCCCTGGGCGAGGGCAGGAATGTGGCTGACTTTACATTCGTAGGGAATGTGGCTCACGCGCATTTGCTGGCGGCGGAGAAGCTCGGCAAGGTGCCGGGAGTGGACGGACAGGCCTTTTTTGTCACGAACGACGCGCCCGTGCCCTTCTGGGATTTCTTGGCACAAGTGCTGACAGGATTTGGATACCCGGCGCCCAGTGTCCGCCTGCCCGCGGGGCTCATGACCGTCGTGGGAGGCTGGATGGATGGCATGGCGACCCTCCTGCGCATGGTGGGCGTGAGATTTCAGCCTACTTTCACAAGATCGAGGGTGCAGTACTTGACGACGCATCACTACTACAGCATCGAGAAGGCGAAGCGCCTGCTGGGCTATGCGCCTGCCTGGTCGCAGGAGGAGGCGCTGGCCCTATGCTTCCAATGCATGATGCCCGCCCTCGCAAACCCCCGGGCGCCCAAGCCTCGCCGAGTGACGGTGAAGAAAGGGCAGAGCGTGCCCGTCTATAGGATGCAGCAGGTGTCTCGGCACAACACCCGCGGGGACGCCTGGATCGTGGTGGACGGCAAGGTCTATGATGTGACCGAGTACGTGGACGTACATCCTGGGGACGACGCTATCCTGCGCTTCGTGGGGGGGGACTCGAGCAAAGGCTTCCACGGACCGCAGCACCCCGTCTCTGTTTGGGACGTGATCGCAGAGTACGAGATAGGGGCCGTGGCGGCCGAATGAGAGGGGCGGGCGGGCAAAGCGCAATGCGGACGTCCCACACGGTAAATTTTATTCTTTTATGCGTGACCTTGCAACATTCGGATCGCTCTGCTGATAAGGCCTCAAACCCATCTTGCTTAACTCTCTCATGACCTGCGTCTGTCATGCCGCCGCCTCCGCCATTCCCCTCATTCGTTTTCCCCGACACCCCACCCGTTTGCAAAGTTGTTTTGAGCCGGCATCATGCTAAACCCCTTCATGTTCCATTATTCACACAGCATCCCATATACAGTTCTTTCATACCACAAAGCTTTGTATTCTCAATTCCTTTACCCACAGCACCCTTTCTACAAACTGCTTCCCCGTCACCCCGTACCGATTGCTTGACACGCACGCCCTCTCCTCCTCCTTCCCTTCCCCTACAAATTGATGGCACACCGCTTGTCCATGTCCACAGAGCTCCCGAGCTCGAGCGTGAAGACGCATTGATCATAAGCATCCCCCACCGACGGCGCCGTGAAGCACATGTAGCTGCATGTATGGGCCGCCACGGGGGAGTAACGGAAGCCCGCCACGTCGGATCGGAGTGCCCAAGTCCGACCATTCTGCATCTGGGCCGGTGTAAAAGGCACAGAACCACCTAGTGCCGTGTAAGAATAGGATTCGTTTGCCTGTCTTTGCCCGCTAGGCGAGCCATTCAGGTCGACGGAGCTCATTTCCGTGAGGAGCGGACAGGTCGTGACGGCCCCGCACGGCACTTGGCTGATCCAGTCCCCGATGAAATACGAGTCTCCCTCACTGCCCACGCCCGAAAAGGCCAAATGCCGGTTGCGGACCCGTGCATTGAAGGCCGACGAGAACGTCGCGTCGCCCACGTTGGGGGCGCCGAAGCTCACCAGCTCGACCTGGGTCCGGGGGAGGACGTGGGTCGTGTAGAAGGCTAGGAGGGCGCCCACGGAGCCCCCGAGGGAGTGTCCGGTGAATGTGACTTTACTGGGTGCCTGTCTCTTGATCTCGTCGTCGACCAGGGCCTCGGCTAGGTCCTTGAAGACGGCGAAGAAGCCCGCGTGCACGCCTCCCGGCATCCTGTACGCAGCCGTCTCCGTGGGGTCGGCGTGTTGGTACTGGAAATTTCGCTGCCACTCCGCGCTGTAAATCGTTCCACGTACCACCACCAGCATCTCCTTGTCGCGGGTAAAGCTCACGGCGAAGGGGGCCTGCGGTTGCAACACGCCGGCGACCAGGCTCCCGGTCCATCGCAGCGTGTACTCCCGTTGATTCGTCCACGCGGGAGGCAGGGCCAAGTTCAGCATAGGCTCCTGCGCCGAGTCGGTGCCTCGACTTCGAGCGTTCGCGCCTACAGCGGCGTAGAGGTTCTGGATAGCCCGGTAAAGGAAGTAGTAGGTGGGCTTCTCGGCCTCTACCTTCTCCGTGGGCACCAGGGCGGGCAGAGGCATGCTCAGGACTTCAAGAGGTTGTGGAAGCTCCCTCAGCGGATCGACGGGGGGGCGGATTTTCGATCCCCAGCCCAGTTGTGGAGGCAGGGTTTGAGTCAAGGCCAGCCACAAGGAGCCCGCCAGGCAGATTAGACCATCCTCGTTCAAGGCGGCCTGGATGGAGCAAGCCGGAAATTCGCTGGCCGACGTCGTAGACGTACCATGCTGGCGTGTATAATTTGAGTAGTTGATGGACGTTGGTTGTGCGGTGCTTCCTCCGGTGCCCCAAGGGTCTCCCCAAGACGGCCAGGTCCAACCGACGTCTTGGGGTGAGGTTTGCGATGACTGAAAAGGAGCCCCACGAATATTAGACGTGCTTGTGCCAGTACTTGGAGCACTCTCAGCTGGTGCCCCTGGAAAGGGAGCGTCAGGGATGGCCAAAGAGGTTCCTATCAAGTAAAGAACAACGAGGCAGAGGCAAGCACGACCTGAAGGTGGGCCGTGCATGATGCTGCATGTGGGAGGGCAAAAATGGGTATGACTTAAACTCGCAATAGGATAGGTACATGGCTGTAAAATTGAGCATCACATGTGCAACATACGCTCATACTTAAAAGTATACCCGAAAGATTTCCTCGCGGAGATGGTTGCAAGTGGGTTTATGGCCAAATTTTCGGGCAACAGAACAGAAAAGAAACCAAAAAAACGCCGGCGCAAACCGAGCCTCCAAAAAGGATGTCCACCATCGCCTTTTTTGCATAGTGGTTGTACAAAAGGTTTTGTAACACCTCACAACATGTTTTTACGTGGCTTCACAGAATGTTGGATCATGGGCGGGTGATGAAAAGTGCAAATACTGTCTGTTGTAGATCATCGACCTCCTGCTCGAGGCTCGTGTGGCCCGGGGCAGGGCGAAGATACTTTTTACGAGGTCACTTAGCGCCATAAACCAAACACATACGAGCGTACTCGACGTATGAGGTTGAGGAGGTGCGCATGCACGTTCCAAACCATCTCACTGGGCACGAATCGTGCTGTGCCGGGCCTGCAATCACCGGGGCAGGGAGTGAAAGGAAGAGCATCCAGGTCATCGCCTTTCCCTCTCTTGCATGCGCGCCACGAGCGAGTACGCAAGCTTTTCCATTGTTCAACAAGCACGTTTATGCCACTCAAACATTCGCCTGCCATGGGGACACTTATGCCCGGGTATACTGTATTAGAGGTCGCCTCACTTTTTGTCAGAATTTTAAGGTCGATGACAGCGCCTTATAAGGAGGGCCACGGCCATTTCGATGGTTGAGTTGTCAAAGCAGGCCAACGAGCTTTATCAGTGACGCTCAGCAAAAGCTTACTACAGGTCATGCCACACTGCATGATCTTTCACCTATCCGTTTACTTACGTGACAAGCAAATTTCATGACATATTTCTAGGCATCGGTGGCCTTTCCTGTAGAGACTTTCATTTCGTGCCTTTCCCGTGGTTGAAGCCGGCTCGTCAACATGAATTATCACGACGACACGGCGACCCCACCGGATACATACAAGCCCACATTGACGGTGTCCGATGCCCATCGTACTGAAGAAAAGCAATCTCGAAAGATTGTCCGCGAAGCGAAGCAAGTGTTGTCATACTCTGATAGCACCTTCTCGGACCAGTTGAACGCCTTACGGGTCTTGATCTTCGTCACTTTGGAGCACCCCCGCTCCAGCCGGCTGGCCTGGTACATTTCTATCTTTTTGGTCGCCTGCATCCTTCTTAATGCCATCTCTTTCATGGTCGGCACAATTCCCTCAACGCTGCGGCACCCTACGACGTGCGCCGATCCCGTCTGTGAGCCGGGCCCCACCACCTTTTGCACAGAGGTGGTTTGCCGTCCGCGGGAGAATCGTATCATTTGGCATTTGGAGCTCTGGACCATCGTCATATTCACGATCGACTATCTGCTTCGTGTCTTTTGCGTCCCTGCGGTCCCCGTGGACCTGGTCTTCCCCCGGTCTCTTGAGTACACGATCGACGGGCGCCTGAAGGACCGCTCCAACTACTACCGGATGGACCCCTGCAAGAAGACAACCAAGTACATGCTCTCGGGCCTGAACATCATCGACGTCATCTCCATCGTCCCCTTCTACGTCTACCTCCTCGCCCCCTACCCCGCCATTCGCGTCTTTCGCTTCCTCCGCTTCCTTCTCATCTTCAAGCTCGGCCGGCGATTCCGGGAAGCGGGCGCCATCATCTCCCGCACCCTCCGCGCCTCTCTGCCCGCCCTCCTCATCTTCGTCTTTCTGACCACGGTCCTGGCCATCGTCTTCGGTTCCATGATGTTCTACTTTGAGGGAGGTATCTATTCGGTAACGATGGAATTTCCCGCCGGGGGCTTCCTCCGGCCCAATGACCGTAACACCGCTCTGGAGCAATCGCCCTTCCAGTCGATTTTCACAGGGGTCTACTGGTACGTCGTCAACACCACCACGCTAGGGAATGCCAACCTATACCCGACCACCACAGGCGGGCGCATTGCCTCCTGCTTCATCGCCTACTGCGGTCTCCTCTCCCTGGCCCTGCCCATCACCATCATCGGCCAGAACTTTTCCCAGCAGTACAACCTCGTCTACGCCGACCCCGACATGCAGCCCCACCTCTTCTACCCCCCGACACCCCACACACCCCGCACGCCCAAGGGCGGGCCCTCCCAGACCCCCGGGCGCAAGGGCCTGGCGCCCGGCACGCGGGACGGCTTCCGCAGCAAGATGGGCGGGGAGAAGCAGGACATCGACTACGTGCCTCCGGAGCAGGAGATCGAGGCCCTGCGCGCGCACTTCCAGCAGCAGATCGACGCCCTTCGCCTGCATGTCCAGGGCTCCACCGCGGCCTCGGCGGCGCCCGCCCAGCAGGAAGTCGACGCTTTGCGGTCCTACGTGCAGCGGGAGATCGGCTCCTTGAAAATGAGCCTAAACGACGTCCAGGGCAGGACCCCTCGAGCGTCGGAAGAGAGCGATACGACCGCCTCGCGTGCATTCTCTCCTTCCAATGACGGCCGCAACATGGACATGAGCCGGAGCAGCAACGCGGGGGCGCAGCGACGGCGGGAGCAGGAGGAAGAAGAGGACAGGGAGCACGCAGCCCAACAGTCTCTCAGGGACGCCGAGATCAACCGTTTCCGCAATCAGATCACGGAGGGGATCCGGCGTTTTAGCCCTCAGGCGGAGCTGGAGTCGCTCCGAGGGGGGCTTTACTAGGCCCGGTGGCGGAGGACTCGATGCGCTGCGGGGTCGCCAGTGGAGGGGAAGAAGGAGGGGCGGGAGGGGGAGAGAGGCGTATGGAGCGCTACCTTGAGAACGAGGTTTGAGAAGGGAGAAGATGCGATGTAAGAAGAGTGAGGAGGCGAATCGACGAGAAAAATGAGCGTGCGGGAAGGCGTTCGGCTCAAGAGGAGGAGTCCCTCGGGATCATTTGTCTGCTGACACTCACGTCGATTCCCGTGAGTCTCGCATTGAGGTTGCTCTCAAAGGGTCATGCCAAGTTGGTGTGGCGCTATTCGTCGAGTGAGACATAGAGAAAAGGACAATGATTTGGCATTTAGCTTTGCATTTAGATTGAACTTACCAGAGGTATATTTATAAACTTCAATTATGTCTTTCGCGCACGTGTAGCGAAAGGAAGAGACCAATAGAATTGTAATCAATGGGCTTACGCGATGGCATATATACTGTGAGAGGAGGCCGCGCGTGTGGAGAGTTCTTTTCAAGGAGAGGGGGAAAAGGTTGGCGTGCGAACACACTCGATGTAAAAGAAAAAGAGCGAGGGAAGGAGGAGGAGAGTAGTCGATGTAACAAAGTGCGTTAAGATGAGGCGGTTTGCTAGTCCGCCTGAGCGCCTGAGGGAGAGATTGGAGGAAGTGCCTCATGAGAGAGCTAGGAATGACGAGATGGCTCCAGAAAAGAAAAGAAGCAAACAGATAATGCGTGCCGGCTGAAAGCGGACTCGCTCATTGGCGTCGGCGGTGGATGGTAACAGCCCCCGCTGCATTCCAGTTAATGAGTCGGAGACCGGGTTATGCAATTACTTTCCCTTATTTCTATTCTTGTCCCATCCCTCCACCCTGTAAGCCGCCGTCGCTTCCCTCATCAATGAGCCGCCTCATGTACATCCTTCGCCCCCAGCCTACCACGACGGCTTCCCGAGGATTTCCATGCCATTGTCTGCACAGCATCCCACCGGCACCAGCCTACCCTCTAAGCTCAGGCGCGCATAGCCGTTCGTAGCCGCAGCGTCAAGAACATGTAAGTGAGGGCGTAAAATATCACCGTCATCCCCGTAAGCATTAACAAGTTAGCTCCCAAGGCCTCGGGGTCCACATTCACGAACTTCAACGCCACTCCTCGCAACTCCGCGGGAAGCAGGGATTGCTGCAGCGTTATCAGGGCCGCAAATCCGTAATTGACGATGGAGATCTTCGGAAGCCAAGCCAGGTAGGAAGGGAGAGTGGCGGTGTCGTAGAGGAAGCCGGAGAAGAGCACCATGGGGGTGATGAAGGCGGGGAGGATGCCGAGTGTGAGCATCGGATTCGCCGAGAGGGAGCCGACCATGAGGGCCATGGCGCAGGAGGCCTGGGTCGTCAGGGCCACCACGCCTGCGAATTGGAGGAAGGCCGCGAGGGAGGGCGTGAGGCCCGTCATCCAGTAGAGGAAGGCGACGAGGAGGAGCGGTCCGTACGCGAAGGGGAGCTCGTAGAGGATCTTGGCCAGCAGGTATGGGCCTGCGGCGTTGGCGCCCGCGAAGTATTCCCGGAGCAGAAGGGGCCAGTCCAGAGGCGCGCGGAGGATGACGGTGAGGGGGCACATGTAGAGCAAGGCAACGACCAGGGCGTAGAGGAGGCCGACCAGGTTGCGCCAGCTGGAGGCGGCCTGCTGGAAGTAGAGGGTGCCGAAACAAAGCCCTATCACGCCCATGACCATCCCGTACAGCCAGAAGCTCAGGCTGTTCCTGGACGTCTGCAGGAGGCCGCGCCGGAGGTTGAGGCGGAAGAGGGTCCACGCCGAGGCGTGCTGTCCCTGGACCCCCCGCAAACTCCGATGGCTGTTCTCCTCACAGGCTTTGTCTCGATGACTCCCGCGCTCTGGCAGCTCAGGGTCCCCGTAAGCCGATGCCGCGAACGACTGGACGAGCCAGTCGTTCTCTTTCCTCCGCTCCTCCCTCGCCGAGGCCCCTCCCCCCGGCTTCGAGACGACCAGCCGCACCAGATGGTCGGCAGGATTGTAGGCGTCGGGCAAGGGCCGCTTCAGACAGCTGCTGGCATAAAGCAGAGCATTTGAGATCGTCCCATGGAAAGCGAGGCGGCCGTCGTTGGTCAGGAGCAAGACGTGCGAGAAGAGGCTGAAGATCTGGGAGGAGGGGGCGTGGATCGTCGCCATTACCAGGATCCGCCGGGAGAGCGCCAGCTGACGGAGAAGGGCCACCACGTGCCCCGCCATCACAGAGTCAAGCGAGGTCGTTGGCTCGTCAAGAAAGATCGCTTGCGGGCAAAGCAAGAGCTCCGTAGCGATCGTCAGGCGTTTCCGCTCCCCCCCAGACAGCCCCTTCTTGTTCTGCGGCGCTCCCGGGCCTCCCACCAGCGTCTTCCGACACTTACTTAAACCCACGTCCTCTATAACATTTCGAACTCTTGCCTCGATTTCTTTCGGGCTAAACCTATCCGACATTCGAGCCGTCCCGTGGAACAAGAGATGCTCCTCCACTGTCAGGAACCCACAGAGAACCTCCCGCTGGTGAACCAACGCCGAGGCTGTAAAGTAGTCTCCCCGGACAGCCTCTCCATTCCAAGTCACCCTTCCCTTGAATTGTCGGGAACGCAAAGCCAGACATTCGAGCAACGTAGTTTTCCCCGCGCCCGAGGCCCCCATAATAGCTGTTATCTCCCCCCCAACGCTTTGGCCTGCCACGTCCGTCAGAATACTTTTCCTTTGAATACTCCTTTTGGTCCACGGCCAACACCGCTGGCTTCCCACTTTGAAAGAGCGTATATGCCATGTGAGTTGATTGGGAAGATAGCTACCGGGAGCAGGGCGTCGGCGGCGGGCGTCTGGGACTGGAATCGACCACGGCGGGCACGACCTATTGTCCGAGGACAGCGGGAAATTCATATTTTCTGTTCCCATGGTTTATTTTCTTGCACTTTCGCTGCTTGTCTGAAGGAAGGGCCAGGGCAGCGCATCCAACGGGCACGATGGTCCAATCTCTTGTGTAATCTTGCTTGATTCTTTTTCTTGAGGTCTGACGGTCAGGTCCTGGCGATTGGATGCCCGCAAATAACCACACAATGCATCCTGTTTTGAACGACCGGCCTATGTGTGATAGCAAACATGTAAAACTAATATAGCACTCATCCTTGTACCCTGTAGCTTTGCTATTGCCCGCATCTTGCGTCTGCGCCGTTAGAACCCCCGCAAGTCCTGTACCCTCGCATTCTCTCGGCCAAGACCCCGCCGTGTCGTCACGGCTGTTCTTTGACGTAGGTATACCGTAACCTCGCAAAAGGCGCTTCATTCCAGAGTTCGAGGGGCGATTTTCATTTATTCATAAACATATCCTCATAAAAAAACGTTTTACTGAGCATTTGGTCGAATTTGTACGGAAAATCCATGGACGTGGCTGGTAAAAATCTTACCGCCTCAATCCTTCATCGCTGGCTCCCCTGAAGCCAACACGACGATGAAAGCGACTTTCATGTTAAATGTACAAAAAGAAGGGCTCATACGATTTTTCGTATGGAATAAATTTAATAAATAAGGATTTGTCTATATTTAGTCCTATAATCACATATTCAATTCTTCATTACTGTACCTTCCCTCCTCCTCCGCTTCCTCCTCCTCCTCCTCCTCCTCCTCCTCCTCCTCTTTCTCCTTCCACCGCTCTCATCTCGTTCCTAGACCTTCTCTGTCTTCTCCTTCTGCTTTCTATTATGTGGTACTTTACACGACTCCCTATTGTATTCATGTATTCAGTTTAAAGCTTTTTCACTTTTTTTCCGTGCGCAAAGCGGTCTTTACCTGTGTCATTGACTCTTCTTTATCCTTCCGTTTACCTTCTTGCAGCCATGAGTTTAACTTCTGACGAAGCCTGGGAGAATCATTTCGATTCTTTGTCTCCTGCCAGGAAGCGATACCACTACACGGTTCTTTCCGCACTTCTATTCGATCCAGAGGTAGAGCTGTGCGAGCTTGAAATGATTAAAGCTGACGCAATGAAAGCTGTAGCACGTCAAGCTCGCCGAGACCGCCTTCTTTTAAATGATGCACTCAAGAAGGAACACGAGCAGGAACTGACAGAAGAGATTGCAGTGATTGAAAAACGAGTGGAGGAAATGCAGGTATGTAAAGGTTCAAGTGTCTGCAAAGCCAGCCGGATTTTATTGTGCAGAACTATTCAATACACGTATTATGATTACTGTACGCCTTCTTTTCTTATTCTCCATCGTATCGATTTCCATATTTTCACAGGTTTGGGTCCAAAATGAAATTGCAAGCTTGAAACCGGTAGCATTGCAGAAAGTTGTTAGCGAGTATGAGCACGCGATGGAGCACTTTTATCTGCATGGAGACACAAATACAAAGGGAAGAAAGCACAGTTTCTTGCTTTTTGATAATGAAGCAGAAGAATTCGAGGAGATTGGAAGTGAAAAGATGGATACGTATGATAGTGAGGAAAACGAATTAGATGGCCGGGACTCTGCGTTGGCCGGAGTCGACGTGTCCGAACGGGAGACTGATATGACCGACTACACACTCTCCTCCCTTAATCCCCTTTCCACGAAGAGACTCGCTAGCCCAATGACCACTTCAGAGTCTAATGGCGACTTCCTCCCTCCATTGAGAAAGAAAAATACACGATCATCGACACTTGGTAATCTCAAGCAACGTGTTGTAGAAGATCTAGTAGATGTGATGGTCGGTGCACCGGACAGAGGGGGGAGGAGAAGCAGACTAGGATTAGAGCCAGAGGGGCTCGTGCAGGAGGTAATAGGGTCCTTAAATCAAGCAATGCTGCAGAAACAGCTTTCAACGGCCTTGGCAGCAGCGAAGCAAGAGTGTGAGCAAGAAAGACACCGCGCCTTGAATGATGAGATGGAAAAGAGGCTTAAAACGGCCCTTGAACAGATGCAATGCGAGATGTCGGCCGAATTTGAAAATCATTTACAAGAGGAGAAGGAGAAAGTGAGGGTGCTGACAGAGGTTGCGATGGACGAACAAAGAAGGGAGTTGGAGGAGAGACTTAAAGAAGAGCATGCGAGAGAGATGGCGGAAGTGTTGCAAAAAGTAGGCTTAGCTTGAATTCATGGTGCAGAATTGAAGCGTAGATGTGCTTTAAATGTCAGAGTCGGATGTGATTTTCTTCGGCAGGTCGTGAAAAGGCATATTGCGAAGAGAGGGCCTCTGTTTAGAACGAGTTAACCTCAGTGCCTTGAGAGTGATGTTTGAGAGTCCCGAGGAACAGCATCATTTGCCAATTCCGTGCAAAGGGCTGTAATTTCTTTGGGGTTCTTAACGACGCCAGCAACTCGTCACAAGACAAACAAGTACAGAAAATTTGCGTTAACCTACCTCTACAATTCATGACGTACAAGTATTTCATCTACCGACTGATAGTTGTACTGAGACTATCATTGTATGATTAGATGCTTCCTGCTGTACGCTTTCCCTCGTCTTTCATGGACAAGTAGGTGGCAATCCAATACCGCTCGTCCTGGGTCGCTCCGTCCAAAGTTTGCTTGAACACCAAACTCATGCGCGCACCGGCGTCCTCCGCATGCTCGCAGACTTTGACAGCGTGTTGATAGCGCCACTGGCACTCACGAGTCATCTCTACAGCGTCACTTTGCGCAACAAAGAAGCGATGATGGGTGGCCCTCTTTCCCTTCCTTCCCTCTACCGTTTTCGCACTTGCCGACCTGTCCTGGCTTTTTCTGTGCGATTTGTCAGCACCTGCGCTGCCCTTTTCTCCCTCGCCTCTAATTCCCTTCGGGCCCACCTCTTCTTCTACCTCCTCTGCTATCGACCGTAGGCAAAATTCTCTGGTGTCGCCCACGCTTACTACTACCGTGTTTGTGGAGAAATAGATCCCTTTCCATTATGATCAAGAAAACGTCAAGAATATCGGTGGTTAGTTCATGACTATATATATGTAACAAAAGGTAAAGAACATCGGTGGTTAGTTCATGTATATAGAGAGAGATGGCCGTTTATGACATGGTAAAGGAACCCCTGCACAGGTCCTTGTCGAGACTCTATCAGGTATACACAGGCACGCGCGAGGACATACACCGAGGTATGACCCATGCTCTCACCTTGATCCGGATCCACATGGTAGCGCATGCCGACCTTCCCTGTCTCGTACAGGTTGATTAGCACGCAATCATAATACACCCCCGTCACAACCGCCAGCCGGTCTCGAATGCGGGCCACGCGCGCGGTCATCTCCCGGGCGGGCATCTCTTTGCCGCTGTAGAAGAAAGGCTGAGTGCCCTGCCATGCGGTAAGACGGGATTCGTCGACAGTTTTATGTGGAGACAATTGGATGGTATCTCGCTGCAGATCTATTTCTGCTCGTAGGGCAGCTAAATCCAAGAGCTCCGCCGACTCACTTGCACCGTCCCCCCCGGAGAGCGCACCGATCAAGACACGAAATGGTAACGCGGATGTCACCTCTATGAAATGAGGAGGGAGACGCTCAACATCAAGATGAAATTTCCGCCAGCACCATACTAAACTGGAAATATCTCCCGGAGATAGCTCATTTGCGCGTGCTGCCAGAATGCTCTGGTATAATTGCTCGACGCGATGCCTGGTGGGAAATTCACTGCAAAGTGGATAATCAAGCAAGGCTAATCCTAGAAGAAAATCCAAAATGTGCACGGTGCTGGCGCTAGTTGTAGAAATCAAATCCAAGGTCTGAGGTAGAAGGGTCTGAAAACCCTGGCTTTCCCTTAAATCTTTGCGTCGAGTAGCTTCCTTCGGTTGGAGCAATCCCTTACCGATGCGAAGCACGGCAGTGGCAAGGTGACCAGCTTTCAGATATTTCATGTTCATCACAGCATTGGAGAGGATGTCTTCAGGTGCGAGAGCATGCTGAACACGTTGGGCGGGGGTCTCTACAGGGGTGCTTGGACGAGAAGACACGACAGGAATATGGAAGCTGGAGGGCGGGCGGAAAAGGACATGGCCCGGCAAGAAAGCATTTATTTGTCTACTTAGAAGAAACAGAAGGACGGCAACGTGGCGGAGTGTAAGCGCGGAGATGGTATGGTTAGGGGAGCGTATTCTGCTTTGCCGGGCCATGTGCAACTCGGCCGCTGAGAAGGCTAATCTTGCGCTTTCACTGGAGCTGAGCCGTCCTCATCCGTAAAACTGGGGAAAGAGCCCATCACTAGCGCTGTGTTTTTCTTGTTATTATGTGAAAAGTACTAGTTAGCCCAGGAGTTCTATTAAAAACACACTGTCGTGGGGAGGAGTCGGGGTAGGACCGGGTATCTTAAACATGGTGATGGCGCGATGGGCGGAGCACGACTACCTGATTGATTGCTCGCTTGCCCTTGGCGTTCCCAAATAAAGCAATTTGACTCGGAATGTAAATCGGACACTTTCTGATATTGGTTGATAGGCATACCTGAAGCGTTTTACGGACAGCTGAAGGTACTCTACAACATAGGATTGTGAACCTTGGGGACCCTGCACCTATTTTCGACGCCATCTGCGCTTTGGAGACGAGCATGCTTTACGGGTACTTCAATTGGCTCTTTCTCCAGCAATTATCGTTCGTATCTACACACAAGCGCTTCACAAAATCGCCTTTTTCATTTTGAAAAGCCTCGTGGCACGATATGAGCGTGACTCAAATGCGTCATCGTCACGTGCAGCAGGTAACACTTGTGTAGCGTCACGCACGGCGAAAAAAAACATAGATGATGGTCAAGCTTTAGGCGCATACTATCCATACTAATTTATCAATAATAATGCAAGTCATTGTGCCTGTCAGTCTTGAAATCCTGACACCCTTTCCCGTACAACAATATGTAGACAGTAAACTGACATTCCTTACTTTGTTGAAATCGCGTGAAACCTAGAGATTGTTTCTGACTTTAAGGTTGCATCGGTATCAAGCCACTATAAAACTCCTTCGGGTAGACACTGGACGGCCTTGTCCGTGGCCTCGCAGGTGGAGGGGATGTCCACGTCGATGCCCTTCTTGTTGATGTTGTTCCCAAGGGGAGTGGAGTAGGCTGCGATGGTCACCGATACCCCCGCGTTCTGTCCCACTTGCTCGATCGTCTGCACCACACCCTTTCCGAACGTCTTTTCGCCCACCAGTTTGGCTCGATTGTTCTCTTTCAAGGCGGCCGAGAGCACTTCCGAGGCGCTGGCCGTCCGCTTGTCCACCACGACGAACAAAGGCTTGGTCGTCTCGCGTCCTTCATCCGTGGTCTGGTACTCCTCCACAATGCCGGTCTTCCCCACCACCGACACAATCTTCTCGTAGGCAGGCAGGAAAAGCCGGGCGGTGTCGATGCCTCCGCCCAGAAATCCACCGGGATTCCCCCTCAGGTCGATTACTACTGCACTGATCCCTTCCTTCTCCAGCTTTTCCAGCTCCGCGGCCACCGTGTCGGCCGTCGTTTGCGAAAAGGATCGGATTCGAATAACACCGACCTTTTTGCCCCCCTTGTTAGCCGTCAATGCCTCCACGCTCTGGATTTTGATCAATTGACGGGTAATGATGACGTCCTTGGACTCCCCGCCCTTGCCCCTTGCGACCACTCCCACCTTCGTGCCCGCCGGGCCCCGCAACAGGTTCGCACAGTCGTCCACCAGTAATCCAGTAGTGGCCTGTCCGTCCACATACAGCAGCTTGTCGCCTGCTCTCAGCCCCGCGGCCTCCGCCGGGGAGCCTTTCTCCACCTCGGCTGCCGTCAGCTCCTGGGTCGCTGGGTCGATCTGCAAGCTTACTCCCACACCTGCCACACTGCCCGTGGCAAGACCAAAAAGGGAGTCGTACTGTGAGGGAGGGAGGAAACGAGTGTAAGGATCCCCCAGCGGCTCCAGCATGGCCTTAATGCCCTCGTAAACCTGGGCTGTGGTCTTGTAGGGCTTCTTCAGAGCGGCTTGTCGCAATGCGAACCAGTCTTGGCCGTTGAACGTACGATCCAGGAAAAGTTTGTCCACGCGCTTCCAGACGTCAGCCACTAGTTGCTGTTCGTCCGTCAACCCCGCCGCGGCTTGGCTGACTGTAGCGGTGCTACCGAGAGAATTCAGGCCTAGAGGGGCAAGTTGTTCAGGGGTTGGTGGGCTCCATAGCGCCGGAATGACCAACAGCAGCCATGTTAAGAGCGGTTGCCATCGAATAGGCCCTTTTCTTCTTTTGGAGCTTCGTGGTATCGGAAATGGACTAGCATTTGAGTCATGCTCTGGTGACTGTCGAACTGCGTTCAGGGAGGGGAGGTGGAAGGCCGCAGGTGATAAGGGCGCTGCCAGAGGGTGAACGGTGGGGCTAGTAGGTACATGGCTAGCGTGAGTATTTCTTTGTGGGCTAAATTGAAGCGTCTGGAGGAAAGCTGCAGATGGTGCAGGGGCCGTGTTGGGAGTGCTCAGCAGCATCCTCGGTATAGACAGGCTCGTCTGCGGCTGTCGGCGAAGACAGAGAGCTGACCCGCCGAGTTGAGACGATGTCTGCAGGACACAGGAACGGAACGCCGAGGGGAAGTGAGTACATACGTCAGACGAATCTGTTGGATGAGAGAAGAGCATTTAAATACTCATTAAAGGCGTCGTGGCCTCACCATCCCTCCTCCTTGTCGCCGCTGGGTTGCGCCTCGTTTCCGGCTCGACTTGCTCTCGCTGGTTCTTTCCCCCTTCCGTGCCGTCTCCTGCGCCCAAACCGGTTGCATTGAGTCGGACGGCGCGCAGAGTATCGTCAGGACGCCTTGCTATGGTCATGAGTGTGCTACATCTTTCATGGTCTGTGCGTGACGATGCTGTGCTCCCTTTTTGTTGCTTGCCATCCGTGGCACTTTTCGGCGTCCCTTGTCTCCACGAAGAACGAAGAAAAGCGGGCGACGATCTCCTAATCCTAACCAACATTTTGGCCGAAACAGTAGAAGGACTGTGGCATAGTCCGGCACATTATGTCGACACTAACCTCTGACCTTCCTCTTTGTCAAATCTTAGGGTTGCGACTTGTGGACATATAGGATGCGCTGATTTAAGACACGAAAGAAAGAAGAGTGGTCTCAGCAAGCACATCGAAAGCAGGCAGGGCCCGCTCAACAGGCGCGCCACGACAAGGAAAGCGATAGAGCATGACTATGAGCTTGACCACGCCGCAAAGATCTTCCCGAGGAAATAGTACCGGTAGCAGCGGCGGTGGGAGCGGAACGAACGGAGGGAAGCGGGCTAAAATGGACTACAGCACCTGTCATCCTTCTCCAGCGACCGGTTCAACCGGAGTATCAGCGGTGGCTCCGTCATCGTCGCACATGTCGAAGAAGCGTGGCGGTGCACACAGTAATGGGGGTCTGGTCAACGGCACAGCAGCGACGGGAACCGCTACCTCGGGAGGGGGGGGGAGGAGGGGGGCCCTTCCATCAGCTTCCTCGAACCTGCCGTCCGCCGCCTCTGCTGGCGCCACTCCCGGTGGAATGGATAGCTCCGCCGGCAAGATGACGTCTCCTGTAAGCGTGTCCAAGGCACGGGCCTCTCCGAGCAGCCGCTACGACAGCTCTCTCGGGCTACTGACCAAGAAATTCGTGGAGCTGCTCCAAGGACAGCAGGCGCGCGGGGACTCCCTGGACCTCAACCAGGCCGCAGTGACGCTGTCGGTGCAAAAGAGACGCATCTACGACATCACGAACGTCCTGGAAGGCATCGGGTTGATTGAAAAGAAGAGTAAGAACAACATTGCTTGGAGGGGCGCGGCTGCGTCTGCCCTGAGCACCAGTGTGAGTCGCCACGGGGAAGGTAGCGTGCATTCCGAGGACATGCGGCAATTAAAGCAGGAGATGGAGGATCTCAAACAGGAGGAGCGCGACGTGAAGGGCCACATCCAAAGCATGACCGCGCTGCTGCAGCAGGAGGGCGAGCAGAACACAGGCCTCATGTACGTGACCCAGGAGGACCTGGGAAAGCTCCCCTGCTACGACGCCCAGACCGTCATCGCCATCCGGGCCCCGCAAGGCACCACCCTGGAGGTGCCCGATCCGGACGAGGGGATGGCCAACGGAGAGCGGAGGTATCAGATCCAGCTCGTGTCGAGCAACGGCCCGGTGGACATTTACCTCGTGAACGCGCCAGAGCAAGGGGAGGGGGGGCGAGGGGCGGGGGGGGGGGCAGGGGGGGGGGCAGGCGGAAGCTAGCCCTAGGGGGAGGTTGGATAGGTCTCCAAATGCGGGGTGACGGGGGAGGGTGGAAGCGGCAGGTCGAAGCCGGCGGGGCACGACGAGCCGCAGCCGGCCTCCCAGGGCTCGTACGACCTGCACTCCCTCCCGGGCGCCCACTCGTTGCAGCCGCACGAGATGATGGGTCTGAGCCACCACCACAATCAGCTGGGGGGAAACGGAGGCATCTTGGCCTACAAGCCTTCGCCGGCGCCGTCCCCGTCCGGGGCTTCGGGGGGCATGAGCGATCCTGTCTTCCAGTTCGGCATGACGGACGCGGAGGGTATATCAGAAATGTGGCTCACGGAGGAAAGTTAGCCGGTGATTGGAGGAGAGAGGCATTTGGATCGCCTTGGGCTCGGGAGTGGCCGACGAAAGAAGTGCTGAATGGGAGGGAAACGGTGCCGAGTGGGACTGAGAGGAGCCCTTGTATCCAAGTGCGGAGGGATGAGGGAGAAGGGTGTGCGGAGGGACTGGGAAACCGACTGTGGGTGGCGCCAGGACGCGGTGCCGAGTGGCGGATGAGGGGCGTCGAAGCGACGAAGATGGAGAAATGCGCGGGAGCAAGCGCTTCAGGTACCCAGAGCAGCCAAGGCGAGAGACTGACATGCGCACGTGCTCGCACGGCTGACACTAGTCGTGGTGTGAGGGAGGAGCTTGGTCGGTAGGGGCGAGAGAGAAAGGGTGCGGTCGGGGTGGGGGGTCGACGAGGCCGGAGAGGGAGGAGGAGGAGGAAGAGACAGAAGATTTGTCGGCTTCGAGGACAAGATTTCCGAGACAGGAGATATGACTGCGAGAAGAGAGAGAGAAGGGAGAAATTTGCGAATTTGACGAAGAAAGCGAACGAGAAGACGAAGAGAAAGTAGACAGGAGGGAAGAGTGTCAGAGGGGAAAACCAAGGGTGGGAATGACACATGAACAAGCACCCTCTCCTTCGTTGTCAGCTCCAGTCAGAGGCAACGGAGAAAGAAGTGGTGCAGAGCAAGGAGGATAGCAGAGCGCTCGAGGCGATGAGTGATTGATGAGACAACGTGTGGCACATACCTTTGCCCGAGGCCCTCCGCGGAGGATGCCAGTAAAAACTCACGCCAGGTGGTGTCAAACTGTGTACATATATCATGAGACGGGATGGGAGGGAGCACTGTAACACGAGACAGGAGAGAGGAGGCCGAGCTAGGGGATGGGGAAGGGAGTTGAGATGGCAGATATGTCTTGCTTTCTGGACGGAGATAGACTTGAGTTCCCCCCCCACCTGCGCCAAAATCAGCGTCAAACGTTAAAGGAAGCGACCCCCGAAAAAGAAGAAATAGCACAGAGCATAAACGTCTCGCGGCGTCCCGCCAGGTGCGAGTCCAATGGGGCCTCCTACGCCGGCATTCCATCTCGTGCTTTTTCATTTACAAGTCCGATCGCCCATTACACGTCCCGAGATCCGTCGCTCAGGACATCTCTTCCCCCTGCCGTGGACAGCCCCTCTTGGAGCACAGGGACACGGCCTCCCTGCCCCTCCCCTGAGTCTTGCGAGGACCTGCCTCGCGTCGAGACAGCGGTCATGTAGGAGCCGCGGAACAGGAATGGGGAGGCGTCTGCCGGAAGGGTCTCTGCAAGGACCGCGTAAATAGAGCCCCCGACCCATGCCAAGACGTTGCGCGGAGCCAAGAGAGCGGCTCCGGCGACGAGGCAGATGGCACTGGGACTGGGAGGAGATGCCCGAGAAGACGTTGGGGGTGGGGGAATGGACGGCGCATGCGCGGAGGGCGCGAGGGCTTCGTGGGCTCGAGAGGTGCCCTGGTGTCCAAGCAAGAGCGGACAAAGCTCTTGATAGCGGACGCGCACCCTGGCCCTTTGCTGCACCTCTTCCGCCAGACGAGGACAGAAGCCGGGCAGCATCGCCACGCCCCCCGACACCAGCACATGACTGGCCAGCAGGCGTCGCACGTCTCTGGGGCATCTCCGTAGACACTCCAGCACCGCGATAGGGAGGGATTCCCCGTCATCGACGGATTCCGCGAAGAGACCTTCGGCCACCGTAGTTCGTAGCTCGGGGGTAAGGGTCAGCTTAAACCCCTTCTCTTCGTACGCGATGGGCTCGGCATCCACTTGAAAATCCTCCTTACCCACAACGAAGCATGCTCGCATTACGATGTCTTGCAGGAGTTCTAGAGGGAGACGGTCGCCTCTTTGGCCGGAGAGGCATCCCCCTTCCTTCTTCGCCGTGGCAGCCGACTCAAGAAGCTCCCGCGCTCGATCCAAGAGTGTCAGTGCCCCCATACCTACCACTGCGTACGTGTGAAGGAGGGGCCGCCCGAAGACAACCGCCAAGACGTGGGATTCGCGAAAGCCTACGTCCACCACCAAGCCTGTCTCCGCACCGGCAGTGTACAACGGCATTTCCAACGAGGGAGCCATCACGATCGCCGGCACCCGGAGCCACTGGAATAAGACGTAAGCCAAAGCTTCTCGAAACGTTGTCGATCCCGCAAGTGGCTCGCAAATGAGCACTTTATTTTCGGAGGGGCGAACATGCAAACAATGCACCAGCAGTCTCACCAGCAAAGGGCCCAAGGACTGCGTCCATTCCTCACTTCCCCATCCCCGGGAGGCAGCTTGCCTGCTCCAATCATCCAAGGGGGATGGCAGCAGGTGTCGGGGTGAGCTTTCTCCTGCGAATCCACATTTTATGATAGCACTGTCGGGTGGCGTACAACGTGGTGAGTGCGGAGGCAAAGACCTAGTGTGGACTGACCGATCGCGGATAAGTGCAACAGCGATGCGAACATTTCCTGGCGTACCTGCCCAGGTCGAGAACCACGGTGTCCTTGACCATGGCGCCCTATCTGCTCCTGGGCACCTTCTTTATAGGCAATGCTACCAAAAGGTATGCGGCAAGCCTGTTGACAAAGGAATGGTTGCGGAAGATGGGTGTGAAAAAAATACGTGCTCCTGTGGGGATGCTGATACCATTATAATGCCAAAAAGCAGCAAGTCAAGATGGACGCACGCACTACTTTCGAGCGTTCACACGGGTTTTTGTACTTTGCTAAGGACGTTCCCAGACGACTTTCACATGACAGAGAAGGAAAAGGTTGATTTCTTTCTTCGGGTGCGGGTTCCTGATGCAAATGTGCGTGGTGACATCGGATGGGTTTTTCTGATCAAATACCTCGTGGAAACCACAAAAATCACGCGACACACTGAAGTTTTCCTCATTGTGCTCTTCACAGTGGACAGTAAATTTTACGCGAGATGCGAATGAGAAAACCACTGTTGACGATTCTTCCGGACTCACGTTGTAATTTTCCGTTGACGATCATAACACTACACTCCTTAAGTACGTTGATTGCGACAATAGCGTTGTGGCTTGACGTTGTCGACCTGGAGGAGGTACTAATCGTAATGTCACCTACTCACTTGCAACAGCACCATACCTTACTCGTCATGAAAGGTGGCATGGATCCAGAGAAAGGCTTTGTCGGACCATTCCGTGCTTTCGATGCTGCTCAAGCGACGGCCTACCTGACTTTGTATGAAGAAGCCTTCGGTCCGGCGTCTGATGTATCCAATCTTACCGACAAGCGCTTTCAGTCGCACCTGTATTTGCCTTTTGTCGTAGCCATCATGTCCACAGAGGCCATCCTGAAGCAAGTGCGGGCCGTCCTGGGGCCTGACCTCCTTGTTTGGTTTACTGAGTGGCATGTCAAGCGACCGGCGTCTTCGAGTAAATATACCCCGCATCAAGACAGCACGTACGCCGGTCTAGTACCGGCAGAAGACGTTGTCACGGTCTGGGTGGCCCTGACTGAGGCGACCAGGACGAACGGGTGTCTTGAATTTGTGCCCATGACCGAGTATCACGGGGAGCAACTTCCCCACGTGGAGGAACCCGGCGACTCCACCAATCTGCTGCTTCGAGGCCAGCGCATTGCCTCCGAACATCTTGACTTTACCGCCAAGGCCGTGCCCGTAGAGCTTTGTCCGGGAGAGGCGACCATTCACGCCTTTCGTTGTGTTCATGCGTCGGGTCCCAACCGCTCGGACGCGTCGCCGCGGGTGGGCCTCGCGATCCGCTACATGAAGCCCAGTGTCAGACAGATGCAGGGAGGACGGCGGGAGGGGGCTATGCTGGTGAGCGGGCAAGACGACTTCGGGCATTTTGACCTCCAGCCACTGCCCTCCGAGGCCTGGGACAGGGGAGGATTGGCCTTGCATGCCCGGGAGATGGAAGCCATGCGTGTGAATTACATGGAGAGTCGGCGAAAAGAAACAGGATGACTGGCGACTTTCAAATGGGCAGGGGGCTGCATGTTGTGCGTGTGGATGTTCATTCATTAGACGTATTTTAGACTGTTGCCTGACATTTCATCATGTCGGTGCGCTCCGACCCTTTGGCCGCTTAATGAAGCACGCTCGGCAGGGCTTGATCCACGCCTACGACCAGCTTTCTTATATTCCACACTTGGCAGTGAGCCTCTACTTTCAACTCACAAAGGTCGCTTTAGATTTATGATGCCTCGCTTAGATTCTATTTGACAGCCTTCAGTATGCAGTATCCTCTGCTTTTCCTCCCCCTGCGCTTCAAGCGTTCCATTACCACCGTGTCCATCGCCGCCCACACCGGGACCGACACTCGAATCTACACCCATCGCCGCCGGTGGAGTCCTGCCCTGGCCGCCCTGTCCAAGAAAGCATGCAGCTCCCTCTCGCCCTCCCTCTCCCCGGCCGGGTCTCCCTCCACTATGCGTCGGGCAAGATCCGGCGGCAGGATCTGGGATAGCTCACGCAAGGATTCTCTCTTGTTCAAGACTTTCAGACGGTCCTTGAGCTCCTGCGACATCATGCAAGAGATGAGGTGGAAAACCTTGTGGAAGAAGAAGGGGGCGTTGATGATGTAAAGGGACTTGACCAGGTCTGAGTAGTTCTCGTCGTGCACGTCGCCCAGAGAGCGCATGAATTGAAGCGCGTGTCTCCCGAAATGCTGTGGGCCAAAATGCTTGACATCCACCACGCTCACGTACTGACTAATGAGGCGTCCGCTGCGCCGAGACAGGTGTGGGAAGAGGAGGCTGGGGTAGGAAGAGGGGAACGAGAGAGCGGGTGAGCATCGTCGACAGGAATAGCCAGGACGGTCACTTTCCTCCAGCCTCCATTCACACGCCCAGACACGCACTTGACATGGTTGCCTCTGCTCCAACCTCCACCCCCTCTCCCCTACCGTCGGCGGCCCTCCATGGTCTGGATGTAGTACGTGATCATGTCCGTCAAGCCCAGGGCCTCGGGGCCGGTCCGCAAGCGCGCCAACTCCAGAAGGCCCATCCGGTCCACAAAGATCGGATCGCCCGCATGGTCTTGACTGAAATAGAAGGCGGTCGGCCAGCAGGCTCGGTGCTTCTCCACCTTGCGTCGCGCCAGTCGCTCTCCCTCAAACACTTCCTCGATGTCTTGCGCCATCCGCCACCGGATGACCCTGTCGAAGGATCGCAGGGCCGTGTCCGCGTCGAAATCCTTCCGAGCCAGGAAAGAAAGGATCATCGCGTCCCGGTCTCCGCAAACCACCAATTGGTCCACCGCGGCCACTCGGCGCGGATCCACGTCGGGACCGTACAGAGCAATGCGGACTCGTTCCAAGGCCGCCCTCTTCTCCACGGACAAGCCTCCCACTCGTTGGGCCGTTTCTGCCCTCAAACGCGCAGCCAGCTCCGTTTCTCCCTCCTCCTCTTCTAGCCCGTCGTCCAGGATCCCGAGTCGAGGGCCCTGCGAGACCTCGAGGTGCCCCTCCGCCTCCACCCTCCCGTCCGACGCCCCAGCCTCAATCACCACGGCCTCATAATGCCAGGTCGAGCGCGTCACCGAGAGGGCCCCCTCGCCTTCCTCGATCCTCTCCTCCCAAGCATCGATCTCCACCTCCCCTGCGGAGTGGATGCCGCGGGTTGTCGTGGTAGACGGCGAGTGAACACTGCTCGCGGCCCGCTCTCCCCCAGTCGCACAGACGGTGTCGCTGCCTCCGCGACGTAAGGGCAATCCGCCCCCAATCACGCTCAATGCCGAGGAAAGGGACCGACCGCAAGGAATCGACAACTCGTCGTCCTCCCTTCTCTTACGGAGGATCGGCGCTCGCTTGGCGCTGGGCTTCGAAACGGGTCGCAGGCGAGGCGGGGAAGGGGGCTCCGCGTCCTCTCTCAATTTCTCCTCCTCCCGTTCGTCGGCTTCTTCCCCCTCCACGATGGACTTCACTCCAGCAAGTGTCGTTGTCATATTTTTCTTCACGTCTCTGTCCTCGTGACTGTGGATCTCCGAGCTGCTGACTTCCAAGATGCTGGCCTCCGTGCGGCTGACGACGCCTGCGGGCGTTGCGGTGTCTACTTCCTCTTCAAGCAGAGACGTGGTCGTGGCCTTTTCAAGACCTTCGTCTGCATCCTCTCGCGATAAGGCTGTTGCAGCATGAGCATCGATCCCCCTTTTTTCCGCCTCTACGCCCTCCCGGTCCTTCTCCCGCGGCACACACATCAACTCCGGTGGAATGAACCATGGCGTCCTGCTTTTGGCTTGCGAAGATTTTCTTCGCCACTTAAAGGATGACCATTCAGACGAGAACAGAGCCGATGCCTTCCGTTGGCCCTTTCCTCCAGAGGCCGCGGCGGCAGCGACCAGGCTTGACATGACTCCGCTTCCCGTCAGGGTGGGCATCGTGGGGGGGCCATCGGATGCCGCCAGCAACATACCGTCGCTTGCAACCACTGAGGCCCCCACAAGGACCCAGGCAATGCATCGGAGCTGCATGACCCCCAATTGGCTGATGACCCGGACACTCTCGGGAAGTTAAGGGACCTGGTGCTTTGAGGAGGGGAGTTGAAGCGTCCTTTGGCCAGGCTCTGTCCGTGCTCAAATACCAGCCTAAAATCGGACCAGCACGCCCTCCAAGCGACCCCCAAGCCTGCACCTATAGAGTATTGATGTATTTAATACGTATGATCATATTCGATGGGCGTAAAACGCGATGATTTCCATACAAGAAATGCGAGATAAAAGTTGACACTCCGCCCATCTCGATCCTTTCCCCCTGCGAGCAATTCCTGCCCCTCGCCGCCCCTTTTACTGGCAGGCGCGAGACCAAGATATTGATGTGGCTCCATCAAACTAACACCTGCCGCATGCCGTATTGGCTTTAAAATATTATTATGATCTAACTTACGTCACGCATCTGTGTTTCATCTCCGTTTCTGGCGCGCAGGCTTAGGGGCGCTCCTGTTTAGCCTCCCCTGACCTCCATGGCCCGAGCAGGTCGTCCTCAAAGCCATGGCCAAACCGACGAGATGAACAAATTACGGCGGCCTGTGCAGCAGCAGAGAGGGAAACGAAAGCAGCAGCAGCAGCGGCAGCAGCAGCACCAGCAGCACCAGCAGCTGAAACTGCATGAAAAGGGGATACCCAGCAAACCACCCCCCGCCACCTCCCCTCAAGCAGGAACACTCGGAGCAGAGCTGCTTTTAGCTATCCGAGATAGAAAGGCAGAAAATTGGTGGCAGATGGAGGCTATATTATGCGATCAAAGCAAAAAAGACACGAAGAAGCAAAGTCAAAGTAAAAAGGGAGGGAAAAAGGCCTTGGCGGAGGCGAAAGGTGCCCTCACGCCTCTTACCCTGGGGGTGAATACAATAAAGGTGCACATTCAGGAAGGCGAGGCGGTGCTGACCGCTGCTCAAACTTTGTATGAGGTAAGACGGTCACGAAAATTGGACCAAGATCAGAAGTGGACGGAGAAAATATTGCGGCAGGGGACCCTCTCCGACAAGGTCGCGGCCTTGACCTTGCTAGTGCAGGAAGCGCCCCTCTTTCGGCTCCGCACCCTGGACGCGTTGTTGGCCTTGGCACAAAAGGCTGACCGGCGCTGTGCACAGATGGCCATAGAGGCGCTGCAGGACCTGTTGGAGCACAACCTGTTGCCGCCGGAGCGGAAACTGGTGCCATGGGCCCGCCAGGATGAGGCCTCCCTCCCGCCGGCCGCTGCGGGCGACTCGGAGCAGCAAGCCCGCCGCGAGGCTTGCTTGGCCCTCCGCTTTTTCGAGGACCAATTGAAACAGCGCGTGGCCGTCCTAATCGATCGGCTGGAGAAGGCGACGCACGACACTGTGACCAGCTTCAAACGCTTCGCCTTGACGGGAGTGGCGGGGCTCCTGCAGGGGCGGCCCGAGCAGGAGGAACGCCTTTTAAGCATCCTTGTGAACAAGCTGGGTGACGCGGAAAAAAAAGTGGCGCCGCACGCCGCCTATCTCCTCCGCCGGCTGTTGGCCGCGCACCCGGCGATGAAGGGAGTGGTGGCCCGAGAGGTGCAGCAGTTCCTCCATCGCCCCAACCTGCAGCCGCGGCCCCTCTACAACGGCATTTCCTTCTTGGGACAGCTCTATTTGCGGAAAGGGAGCGACACTGACCTAGCCTTGGGGCTGGTCCAGACCTACTTGAGCCTCTTCGACCGGGCCTTGAAGACGGGCGGGGAGCTGAGCGAGAAGATGCTCTCGGCGCTCTTAAGCGGAGTGCACCGAGCCACCCCCTACCTGGACGCGGGCGGGCTGGCGGAGGGGCCCCTGGGGGCGCATTTGGAGGACATCTTCCGGACCGTGCACCAGGCCAGCTTCAAGACGGCGGTACAGGCACTCATGCTCCTGGCGCAGGTGGCGACGGGCACCGGGAGGAGGAGCGAGGGACGCCTGGAGGGACGCTTCTACCGTGGCCTCTATGAGAAAGTCCGCGACCCCGCTTTCCTCATCACCGCCCACCCCACGCTCTTCCTCAACCTGCTCTACAAGGCCATGAAGGCGGACCGGGACCAGGCCCGGGTGGCGGCCTTCGCCAAGCGCCTCCTCAGCCACGGTGCTCTGCAGGGACCTCCTGCCCTGGCCGCCGGCGTCCTCTTTCTGCTCTCCGAGGTGGGGGCATCCCAGCCCGTCCTTAGAGAGGCGCTCGTCCGGCGGGCGTCGACGCAGGAGGGAGAGGAGGACTCCTTTGATCCAGGGAAGCGCGAGCCCTCCTTTGCGTTTGGCGGCGGAGAGGGTGGGAGGGTGGATGAGGAGGGAGATGAGGGCGAGGAGGGGGGGGCGGCGAAAGAGGTTACGTCGAACGGGTCCGGGCTGTCCAAAAAGAGCCAACCTCATCTCTGGGAGGTAGGGCTGCTCGCGCTGCATTTCCACCCCTCTGTGCAGCGGTTCGCCGCCTCTGTGCTGGATCCCAGGGCGAGACACCGCGTCACGTACTCGGGGGACCCTCTCCAAGACTTCTCGACCATGGCCTTCCTGGACCGATTTGCCTTTAAGAACCCCAAACTTCGGGGGAGGACGGCGGCGGCCATGGAGGGGGAGGCTTTGACGGAGGCGGAGAGGGAGGATCGACTCAGTCGGTTCGGAGCCGGGACAAGACGCGCCGCGGGTGTGCGGGGGGGGCGGGAGAGCGGGCCGCCGGCGGTGAATAGCGCCGAGTTCCTGTCGTTGGAGCCTCATGAGCTGTCGCCGGACCAGCTATTCTTTCACAAGTTCTTTCGGGAGAAGGCAGCGAGGGATAAGCAGGCCCGCGCGGCGGGGAAAGGGAGGGAGTTGGGCTCGGACGAGGACGCTGGGTCTGGAAGTGAGGAGGAGGAGGACGAGGAGGAAGACGAGGATAGCGAAGGAAAAGATGGAAGAGGAGGTTCGGATGGCAGTGGGGGCAGTGACGCTGAGGAACGCGAGATCGATGCTTTCGCGGATGGCTTGGCGCAGTCACTGATGAGAAGCCAGGGGAAAGTTGATTTCTCAGACGAGGATCCAGACACGGAGGCCTGGGAGGACGAGGGGCGCGCGGACGGTGCGGAAGGAGATGAGGGGCAGGAGGCAGGATGGTTGCGCAATGATGGGGAAACTGGAGATTTGTTGGCGGCAGAGAGGGGGGACGATGACACCTTCTTAGATGATGTCTCCGACGACAGCGATGCGTCCGAGGGTCCTATGGGGCTAGAGGAGAAAATGGAGGAGGACAGCGACGGCGACGATGGTGTGGCGCGTCGCGAAAGCGACGACGACGGAGATGAGGAGGAGGAGGTGGACCAGTTGCCTTTGTGGGCCCTGGTGGACGAGTCCGAGGATGATGGTGGGGATGGGCCGGAGGGGCAAAGCCTGAGAGAGGAGGATGTCGGGGGGGAGATCGAGACGGTCCCGACGGGTAGAAAACGTCCGCGCGAAAGGCGGGGAGGAGCGCGGCCAGAGCAGGAGAAGGCAGGGAGGACGCGGGACAGAGACGGGAGGAGGAAGCCGGGTGAGAGAGTCAAGCTGGTGGAAGGTCGGAATGGGCCGATGGCAACGTCTGACATGCCCACTTTCGCGGCTTACGATGAGTACGCGATGTTGATCGAAGCGGACGAGAGGAAACGCGAGGCTGAGGCTCGGCGTGAAACGCCCGAAATCAAAGGCTAGCGCGACAGTGGCGTGGGACTTCTCTAATATGAGGCCGTGCGTAGAGGAGAGCTAAGAAATCCTCTGTGGAGGCCAAACGTAAGACAAGGAGAGAAAGAGAAAGTGTATAACAAAGAAGAAACTGCAGGCGTTAGTGGAGCTGGATTCTTAGCTTTACTTAATATAGTAAATTTGATCCCGTGTGGTATTTGATGAAGATTGTACACCACACACACACCAATCATAGACGGTAAAATTTACGGATCGGAAAACAGCAGCCGTTTCGAAGTATTCTCGCCCTGCCTTCACTTCTCGTCATTTCGCCACGTGGCAATTTACTCCTAAGAAGCCTGGTCTTCTATGCGTTTATTTATCATGCGAGAAAAAGCCACATCTCTTCAAATCTTTCAACCCCACAGTAGAATCGCCGGATCTCGAATTGCACTGAATGTTGATATCCAAGTTCTCAATCGTGTGGATCCACCATGCCGGCACATTCAAGACCTCTCCCGGCGTAAGCAAGACCTCGTTGGCCACCAAATTTACAAAGTCCGGATATTTCTGGAGGTCGGGCGCGCTCCAATCGACTTCTGTATGCCGTGCTGATGGATGACCCGTGGGAAGAAGGTAGGCGTGCTTGCACTCCCTTGGATGGGCCAAGATCCACCGACGGGTGCCCGAGACAAGACTGACCATGTTGCGACTCGCGTCAAAATGAGCCTCGGCAATGACGCTGCGCATGCCGAATCGACAGTGAATGCCTCGCGACATCTCGGGCTCTTTCATGAAAAGCGTGGACTCCCTGCTGGTGAAGATGGTCAAGTCTTGGCGGACAATTGGGCTATCGCGGTCGGAGACTCGGAAGTAGTAGTGTTCCGAGTCCGTGGAGAGGTTTTTGGACTTGCGCGCCTCGTGCAACCAGTGATCGTAGGACCACCTTTCCGTTCGTGTCGGAGGGATATAGCCGGCGGGTTTGAGGCTCTTGCTCAGGCGGTAGTACATGAAGTGGTTGTCTTTCGACACCTGCGTGGTATACTCCCCGCCCTCCAGAGCCTCTGCCAGGTAGCCCTCCGAGTTCCACTTTTCAACTGTCTCATCGAACTCGGGAATGTTGTACACAACAAAGGGCATTTCGGCGTCGCGATACCGGAGGGCTTTGTCGTACTCAGTTTGGTAGTCGAAGCGACAGAGCGTGTTGTAGTGCCGGGGGGGGATCGCGGTGTCGTCCATATTCCAGTTGCCCAGAATGTCCATGATAGGGACCCCCGGAGGGCTCTCAGGCTCGTCAGGGCAATGAGGGAGCTGAAAGAATCTAGAGCCCGTCCGCTCGTAGACGCGGGCTTCCTGAGCCCGCAGGGTCGTGTCAATTTCAAGCTGGGATCGGCCTAGCGTGCTCGCCAAGCGCAGTCGCTCGGTGGGCTCCTTTAGGTATTTCTCAGCCGCCACTTGCATAGCCTGAGTCGCCCTTTCCTGTTTCTGTTCGGTGTCCCCTTGAAAAACCGTTTCGCCGGTGCGGGCTTTGCTGTAGAGCTCAGACTGGGCGGTCATGCGTGCCGTCTCCTCCGAGTTCATGGACACTCCGAAGTGCCCCGGGACAAGCACGCGCAACACGTCCTCAACTAACGTCTCGTATGCTACCGCATGCCCCTTTGATCCCGGCAATTCCATTTGCTCAAGCGCTGCTTGACAGAGCATCGTTAGATGGGCAGCGCAATACTCCTCATCCGACACCCTGCTCGCTCCCCTCCGGTCGGTTTCTAGTATGTCCTGCACAGCTTTCGGCGCGTTCTTCTTGGCTCTAATGCACGGGCCACCCCTTCCTCGCTGAAAGTTGGAGACGATGATTTCCACCGGGTCTCGGTAAATGTACGCCCATGGGGTCTCTGGGAAAGCCTTCAGGATCAAGTCCATGTCAACCACCGTGCTGGAGGAAAACTTGATAAAAAAATGATCGTGATGATGAGAGCGGCCCATGGCCAGGATAGCCATTCGAAGCAGCCGCACGGTTGTCTCCTCACTGCACCCAGCATTTTTGCAGAGGTGAATGACATGGGCGGGAACGGAAGGCTCCGAATAGACCAGATTGGTGGGAACGGAGGCGAGCATGTTGGCAACCAAAGTGGAGCCGACCCTGCTTTCATGGAAGATAAAGCCTGTGGGTTGTAGCTGCTTCCCTGCCCTCTCGTCAACTGCATGAACGGAAGCTAGTTTATGCTTCAATCGATTTTTGGAGCAAAAAGCTCCCACTAAATCTCTAGACATTGGGAATTGCTCAGGGTTGCGATGGTAGGGGCTGATGTCAAACTGACAAAGGGCCATGTCCAGGTCGTGGTCCCCCTGCAACTCCACACCCATAGCATACATAATGGGCATAACCAAGTCTTCATCCTTCAGGTCGGAGGGGTTTAAATGCAGTCGGCGCACTACCGGCTGCTCCCACTTGTCCTCGATGTTTTTGGCTGCCCAGTCAATGCCCGCGAGCTCGGGCGCGGCCTTACTTTCATTCTCGGCGAGCAATACCACGGGCGTATTCTCTTCTTCAATCGCAAGGCTTCGTATTAAAATGCGGTTCAAGCTTTGGCCGCGGATCAGTCCGATGGAGAAGCGGATAATATTAACTACAAAAAGACTTGCGCATAGCAGGACCCTGTTGTGTGGATTGCAGAGAATGCCGGAGGGAAAAACAAGTGTGCGTGAGCGCAAAAATGTCAGACACCAAGACAAAAAATTACAAAAAAGCCCTTTGAAAGGCATTAGACAGCAGCAGCGTGTATAATACACTTACACGAAAATTCCAACGAGGACCTTCTTGCCCCGACGTGATGCCCAATGCGCTCGCACAGAGTTTGATATGCCGGTTCTACGCGTATATCCCCATGCAGCAGCGATACGGGACCTAGGTGTCTTGTCCTTATAGCCTTCGCCGGTTATCATGGCGGTTTAGAGGACTAAGTCAACACTTTGAGGGACTTGCTTTCAATATCGGACTCAGAACCTGGAGGCCGTGTGGTATTAAATGGGTGGATAGTACGGGATAAGATTAGAATATCTCATATTTCGACCCAAAATGCAATAATGAGATAGAAACTGAGGAGAAATTCATGCGCCATGTGTTTATGATCTGCCCTAGGCCGTGGTCTTGAGCAGGGATGGGCCGGATGAGGATGAAAGAGGTTTGTGAAGAAGAAAGTTGAAACGAGAAGTACCCCTTCAGTGAGAAATCTTCAAGAGGAGAGTGCCACAGATTGGCCCAAACGGCTGTTTTTGTGTGGAAGGTAAAGCGCCGGCGTGGCCTCGGGTGCATGCCTCCAGGCTTGAGACTTGAGGTGCTACATGGCTGTAACGGCTCTGTGAACGTTTCCGAGCTTCGGGGAATGCTCCTGCTTGTGATGGAATGAGGCCCCACTCGGACTTTCCGAAACGCCACAGCAATGGTCCTTTTTATCGGCCCGAAACAAACATAAATCATGGACCAACAGGATCTTTTCTAGGTCACTGTGGTGCAGCGACGTCTGTATTAACACTGGTTTCGCCCGCCCATATTTCGTTCCTCTAAAGAAGAACATCCAAGATAAAGCAGCACTGCTGGAGCTTCAAACTCAGATCCCATGACAAGGGCGAACAATGTACTTCATGAGGCGGATAACCTTGCAAACTACCTACACATGGAGGAAGATGCAGAGAATCGTAATCCAACCGCGATGTCTCCGGGGAAGCGGAGCAACAAGTCCCGGGAACGGAAGACGCGGAGTCCCACTCTGGCCTCCATCCTAGGTGCTACCACGCCTTCCCCCAATCGCCGCCTTTTGTTCGATCGCGATGCTTCACGCGCACCCCTTCAGTGTCTGGATGACCTTGCGAACCATGAGAAAATGTTTAAATCAAACCAGGTCGGCAACAAAGCTGGCTCCTTCGAGACGACTCCTGACAAACGCTGGAGCGCCACCTCCATTTTTCAATCCCCATGTGCCAGTAAGAAAGTCGAGAGGACCACCAACTTTGATGACGTGAGAAAAAGAAGTGGCAAGGCGGCCAATCGGCATGAGAGTAATTGCGAGCTCCCCACGCCGGACAGTGAGAATGCGAGACGTGGCCTTGTCGGCGAGGAGACCAGCCCTTTCTTCTACCTGAGTACCGACTCGAGCGAGGACGACAACGAGGACGCAGTGGAGGGTGCTATTTTCTTGGAGGAAGCGAGTGTGGACGAAAGGGATGATCTCGCGCCACGTCGACGGGCCACCGATGCGCAGAAAGAAAGCGAAAGAGCTGTCTCCGTACCTCCGACCGCGACTCCTGAGTCCTCCTCCCTCTCATCGTCTCCGCGCCCAGACACCTCGAAGTCCACGGGCGAAGCGACATTAAGAACCAAAGCCTTGCCGGTAGCAGACCATGCGCCCGCCTCTTGCGACCATGCTGTGGTTTCGTCTCCATCGCCTGTGCAGCCCCGGATTCCGCCCTCTCTGTCGCCTAAAATTCCACGCTCAATTTATTCTTCAACCCTCTCAGAGACTCAAACAGTACGCACTCTGCTGGCACGCGCTCGAGCTGTTGAAACTCCGGACGAGATAAAAGATGGACGAATCAAGTCCTGGTTTTCGGACCGCATGCTATCGGCCGTCAAAAAATTCGTCTTCCAAGACACGCAGCCTGTGCCGGGAAGGAGCCTACCCCATGAGGATGAGAACGAAATTTGCTCGCATTCAACTAAAATGGAGTGTACTGCATCTTTCCTACCGTCGCGTCCAACAACTGCCGATGCGGTGGAGGGGACGCTTTCAGGAGGTGCCTCACGCACAGGGCTTCAGCCCGCCGCCTTGATCGCTGCAGACCCGGATGTCTCGGGTCACACAACTCGTCGGATGCTCGCCCGGCGTCTAGCTTCGTCCACCGTGCCTGCACCAGCCGCTTTGGCCTCGCTGGCGGGTGGAGAGACCCGGCAGAGTCAGCGGAGCGAGCTTGGAAAGGGACGTGGGCGATGGGAGGAGCAGCATCAGCAGTATCAGGAGGGGCCGACGCCCTCTGAGATGCTTGCTTCTGACGTCGGCCTCCTGGGGTCGGATGATAAATGTACTGGTCGGGATTTTTCTTCCTCGGCTCTCCCTCGGACTCCCTGCGCCGCACAGATTCGCACGCCATCCGACTTGTCGGCAGAACTCTCGCCCGTGGCAGCAGCGGCGGCAGCAGCTGCAATAGCGGCAGCAGCAGCACGAGTAGCGGCGAAAAACGCGGAGGAAGCGACCGCAGCTGCCATCGCGATGTCCTCTTCGTCCACGTCTTCAGCGACTCGCCTGTCACCCTTGCCCGATGCCTCTGTGACTGCATCTTCCGCGACCTGCGCGCCTCCCACATCAGCACTTACCGTCACCCAGCAACGCCACGAGAACTCGGCCCCGGCCTGTATTTTGAATCCTCGTGGCTGGGGAGCCGATGCTTCCTGTTCGCGGCATCGGCCCGAGCTACGGGGAGGGCAGGGGACGGATGCGGAGGGAGGAGACTCATCGGTCGTCAGAGAGGCATTGGGGGCCATGTCGAAGGGCGAGACGAAGGAATGTGTCGGTGGGCAGGCAAAGGTCGTCGCTCCATCGCCGAACCTGAAATCAGTTCTGGACGTGCTGGCCGTGGCCTCATCCCAGACTAGCGCCTCTTCAAGTCCCGTCTTCCTCTTGAAGGAGTCGCCGTCCTCGGAGGAAGAGCGTAGGGCACCCTTATCCTGCAGCTTTTTAGAGGGCAGCAGTAAAGAGCAGCATGCAGGATGCTCAGCCCCTTTGGCCGCCCCTCCCCTTCCGGAGCTGCCCAACCTCTACTCACCGCTACAATGCCGGCGTAGAGCCACCGGGGAGCATCGAGACGTCGGGGCCAGCTTGTCCGAGCTAGGAAGAGCCGCTTCGAGAAAGAGTTGCCCAGAAAATGGACGCACGTGTGCTCTGGCACCTCGCTCTGGCTCGACTTTGTCACTTCGCCAGATGGAGCAGGCCGATGCCCGCACCGGGATCCCGACAAGCGATTCCAACGCGCGCGACAGTACCACCGCCACGGCGCCTCCAGTCGAGGACTCGGATCCTGTTTGTATCGCTTGGCGAGGGCTCCCGGTGGGGTGTGCCGCGCCGCGGGACCTTTACTTGCGAAACAGTCGCCCTGGGCCTTGCATTGTGCACATCGCGTTCACGCATCACGAAGGCGAGGGCGGGTGCTACCAAGTGAGCAGCAGCAATAAAGAGAGGGAGGAGGACGAAGAGGTGGTTGGCTCTGATGGTGTGTTGCGCTTGCTGGTCACGTTTCGCCCTCGAAGACCCGGCTTGCACAGGGCAACGTTGCACGTCCGTGTGAGCAGACCCCACCGAGGGGGGCACAAGGATGCTGTGCATGACGTAGAGCTGGTGGGACTTGCGATAGTCCCGGAGGGGCTTAATGGGCGGACCGCCTACGCGAGAGTAGGGGGAGAGGCTTCGAGAGCTTATACGGGACACAACAGAGAGCAGCCTGAGGGCCTGGAAAAACTTAGTGGGATTGGCAGAAAAAGTCATGATGTTAAGAACTTCTTGGCTGAAAGCGAAAGAGAAAAAGGCAGAGGGGGAGGGATGAAGCCTCCGTCATCCGTGGGAGGCGGTAAAATAGGTGCGAGGGACGAATCGGACCCCTGCATGTCCTTGAGCCATCCCCCATCAACTATCCCTCATTTCCTGCAGTCACACGTGGCCTTCGCACAGGGACTATTGTCCTTTGGGAATCATCCAGTCGGCAGCGTCTCGGTCGAAAGAGTCCGCTTGTGTAATCCATCTACTGTGCCACAACTTGTTGTCTTGGAACGTGCCTCCCTCCCCTTTGTTTTGACCCACCGCGTCATCAAACTCAGGCCACGGGCCTATGTACAGCTTCCCATCCGATTTATTCCTGTGCAGCAAGGTGAATATGAGTGTACGCTGAGGGCATCCGTACATCCGGTGATCGAAGACGAGGAGGTAATTTCAGTGGATTCCAAAGTGCTCAGCAGCGGTGATTTTAGATTGAGTTGTCGTCGAGGGAAGAGTATTGCCTTGGAACTGCGCGGGCAAGGAGAAAAAACGTAAATTTTATCGTATTTGGTATTGTATAAATCAACATGCGTCGCTGTTCATGCTTTTGGCAAGTCATACATTCGAGCTTATATGGTTGACCTTGAGACATTTTTCTTGTTGCGTGGCTTTGCCGCTGGCCCTGCCGGCTTCTTTTTATTGACTATTAACTAAGTATGTCAGCATATGTATCAGCTCCCTCCGATCAAAAAAATTAAATGGCATGAGTGGGAGTCGGAGATGACTGGGCCGTGTTCGCATGCACGAAATGCAACGTCGCAGCGCGAGCGGGGTGACGGTCCTTGCGATGCAGACTCTCCTTCCTCACACCAATGGAAAGCATCACAAATTCTGTTAACGTTTATGAACCGGACAATCCACGAGGGTGCATGAGCAAAAATGGGGCGGCGAGGGGAGGGCAACATCGCGCGCAGGGCGGCGGCAAACCTACCCGGATGTACGCGCCTGAGGCCACCATCTCCGCCGACGGCGCCCATGGCCCTCTCCCGCCCGTCTCCGGACGAAGAAGCCAAAATATCTCCCTTCGAAAAGCCCTACTACCTCCTCCCTCGAGTACACCCTTGTGAAAGGCCGGTTTGTTGCTTGAATGAGTCGCTCACCATCTGCATCTCTTTGACTTTTAACTCACCCCACATTGCGGTTTCTCATGCTGCAGGAGCGGGATGCCCCTCGAAGTTCGTTACCGGGGTCACGGGCCTTCACTACCACGCCACGACTACCAGGAACTCCAGCAGCAGGACCATATGCAGGCCGGTCGCGTTCACGGCCACCCGAGCATTTTCGCAAATCCTTCTTGCACTGATGAGCATTCCTCTTCACAGGGTCAAAACACTTTGAGGGACAAGCCGCAGCATCGAACGGTGTCCCACCAAAAATCTGTTCAGTGCATCGTGAGAGACGTCAGAAGCGCGACGTCCCATGCAATCTCGCGTTTAAATGACGGTTCGGACGCCAATTTGTCGCCTCATTCTCACACTGCTAGCTCTAGTGATGGTATAGCTTGCGGTGGAAACGGCGTCTCGGGAGAGAATCGACAAGCCTCTCTCCCAGCAGTATTAGTAGACAAATACGATCACCACGATCCTCCTCAGTTTACCGGGCAGCCGTCACAATTCACGTCGTCTCAGTCCCACGCTTCAGATGAAGACTTTCGAGCTCGATCACCCTGCTCCTCTCAACCCGCTTACGCTACGAGCGAGATGGCGGTCTCATCTTACGAAGGCAAGGCTTTGGGGAAAGAGAGCTGCCTCCTCGCGTCCACTTTGCCATCTAATGCTCCTTCGAGCAAGCTTCCGGCAATTCACTGCCCGAGTATAGCCAGTCGGGACGGTGAGGAGGGCCACAGGGATTCTTGTCGAGCCACGGCCCACGCGCGAGGAAGCCATCACCGGCCGCCGCACGAGGAGGGAGGCACGCCTCCGCCACCCTGCAGTGATGGGGGGCCCATGGCTGCGAGGAAGTTTAGGCCTGAGTCGCGACTGCCGCCCTCCCTCGCGGTCCAAGGCCGGGAAGCCGGGTGGCTGAGAGACCAGGCCCCCGCCATGCCGCGCCCTCCCCGTCAGACAGGGACCCCGCCTGGCCCCGGCCTCTCCCAGCAGCAAGCGCTGTATGAGCCAGAAGAGCACCGACATGACAGATCCCAGCGCCAGCAGCATCCGATCCTAGAACAGAAAAAGCGGTTGACGTCGCAGCGGCCGCCCGATTTGAGTCCTCATTTCACGTTTGCCTGCCCTTCGCCTTGCCCCACTACATCTTCCAGCTCCCTCTCGTCGTCTGCGTCGGTGCATTCCCCCACAACCCCCCTGGAGACCTCAGACCAAGCGGCGGCCCCTATAGCGGAGCCGGGGGGGAACTGGGGAGGGTGCTATCAGGGGAAAGGAGGGCATCGGACGAAGAAGGAGACGGAGGACGACTACCTCCGAGCGAACAGCCGGATAATGGCGAACGGCGTGTTTTCCTGCCTGCATTGTGACAAGACATTCACTCTCAAGGGGAATCTGAAACGGCACCTCTTCACCCACGATGGAGTCAAGCCCTTTGCCTGCGGTGTCTGCAACAAGACTTTCTCGCGCAAGGCGGACCTGGAAATCCACGTGCGGGTCCACACGGGGGAGAAGCCTTACGCCTGTGAGTGGCCCGAATGTGGCCGTCAATTTGCTCGAATCTCTGATTTGCGGAGTCACGAGCGCACGCACAGCGGATTGAAGAGTTTCGTCTGCCCCTTTCCGGAGTGTGGGCGCCAGTTCGCCCGAAAGTATGACTTGAAAAAGCACGTGGGGGTGCATCAAAGACACAAGCAGGCTTCGGGCGGACTTGACACGGGAAGAATTGGCGGTGCAGGCGCAAGCGAGTCTGTGGAACGGGCCGACCTGGGAGAAACCGGGGGGAGGGGTGCAGGCGGGGAAGGACAAGTGTGTGCTCGCCGCGGTGGCCCGAAGCAGGTTGGTAACAACAGCGAGCTTGTGGTTGGTAAGAAGAGCGAGCTTGTCGCGCCCTTACAATATTCTGGCGTGCCTATGAGGGCGCGTGGCTCTCAGGGGTCCAGAAAGCGTGGCCGAGAGGTGGTACGCACTCGGGATCAGGGGGAAAGAGCGGGCGCGGGAGAGGATGCAATAACGGCGACGACCAGGAGGGGACCGGCGTCTGGAGGCCCAGAAGCCCTTGTGGGAGATGTTGTCTTTGATCAGACTTTGTCGAGCGATGGTAGTCTTTCAAAGTGGCGGGGGGGGGATGAGCGCGCGGACGAGCACATGTCGTTTCAGGAGATGCAGCAAGTGCTGCGGAAGCATAACCACAACCATCAGCGGGGCATGGTGGATCCGCGCGAGGGCATCCACCTTGGCCCTCTCAGCGCGAACTGCCAGCATGCCTCCACTTCCTCCCTCACAAATATGGCAGCTCAGCGGATGCAGGCGATGCGCTTTGGCTCCACTGCTTGCGGGGGGGAGGAGGAGCAGGTTGTAGGAAAGCACCTGTCGGTCGCGCGAGACTCAGCAGCAAACGCGCTCGTGACTGGACAAACTAAGAACAAGTGCAGGGAAGGGGACGGGGATGGCGTCCGGGGGGGGGAGGATGCCCACGCAACCCAAGCTCTTCACGCGCGTGCTCCACGGACAGCACGTCGACTTCCTCTCCCCCGACCGCGTCCTGGAGTGCCGAGAAGGCCACAAGCACCCCGTCGAGCCTCCTGTCCCACCACTCGCCCCCCCCCGCGCCCGCCCCCGTTCCTCCCTCGCCCTCCACCTCGGAGAAGGGAAAATTGACGGAGAAGGAAGTGGGGGAAGCCCAGAAGAAGTGTCCCGGGGAGCACGCGACTCAGGCCTGTGCCTGTGTTCAAGTCTACTACGACGGGATTCCGCATTATATCGTGGATGGAAAGCTGCAGCGGAGGGACGAACGGGGTGATCTTCTGGATCTGGGGGACTTCCGGGTATTGGATGATGATTTTGAGACCTTCTTCTCTTCAAGTACGTATGTGCATGGGACTGCGAATGTAGTAGTACTAGTCTATGGAGAAGATGGCAAGCTGGGCTTAGTCTGACATGAACCTTTCAAAGGACACTCATAATCATTACAATAATGCACGTATCAACCATACTGCGAGCTTTTCTCCTCCCTTGACTTGTAATCACCCTCCTCTCCCCCACACAGTGGAGACCCTTCTTCAGGAACAAGGGCGGACGAACTAGGCGTGCTTGGACGAGGATTGGCGGGGATGAAAGTCAACGACTTACCAAACGGGTATGATCGCGATCTATCAGTAGATTGCGAACTCATGGGGAAACTGAACGCGGGCAACGGTAGAGCGGACGACTCGAGCGAGGCCTGGGAGAGAAATGCTTGGGTGTCGGTTGGAGGCTGAAGTCGATGAAAGTGAAATGGAGAACAGTAGTAGACGAGATGATGTAACTTAACACGACCCGAGAAGTTGACTAACTGTACGACTGTGAGAACATGCCTAGCAACGAACAAAGTGAAGAGATCTTCTACCAGATCCATGTGGTTAAGAGCATCTGCGTGCGTGCATCCTCCAGTCCTCGGGATTGCTTTCGATCGGTGTCGTTCCACGCATGCTGGGTTCGTGCTTGCGGAACGTACAGTTAATTACAACACAGGTTTCAGCACTCCCTGACGTCTATTTACAATCGCTGAAGAGGGGCTCTGACCTCTGAGGGCAAATGTGTCTCGTCCCCCGTCAGGATGGCCTGAGCCAAGCATTCCCCCAAGAAACCATGGTGGACCACCCCCCTCCCTCCCAGGCCTGTGAACAGCCAGGTTTCCGCCTTGATACCCTCCGCTACTTTTGTCTGTTCGAGCCGACCGACGATAGGAAGCTTCCCCAAATTGCTCCGGCGTGTGGCCACCCGGGTGCCGGAGGTGACGCGGTAAGCCTCCGGCCCCTGTCGGAGCGGGGGATAGATCGACTCCGCCTTCCTCCGCAAAGAGGCGATTTCCCCGTCATTCTTTTCACTTTGGAACCATTCCTCTGTCCTCCTTCCCCCCATCTTTCCAACTCCAATCCCGTCTTGCACGTGCCAGGAGTCTCTCAAGTACTCTCTGGTAGAACCGCATCGAAGCACTCGGCGCTCTTTCCCCTCCGCGTCTGAGCACATTTCCGTGTCCACACCCGGTACCACGTATTCACCGCACAGTAAGGCGCACTGCAGGGACGGAGCACTTTCCTGCTCCGAAGGCTCCACGCCACCCTTTGATTCATCTGCCACTAGAAGCGTTCGTCCTCTCACAAATTCCACAGGCAAATGCTCGAGTTCTGGGAAAGCTCGAATCCCGGCACCAGAAGCCAGGACCACAACATCGTACTTCGCGCCAGATTGCTTCACACAGTCAGCCGTAAATAAAGATGACTCCCACGTCAGAGCGGTGGAACTCCGTTCAGCACGTGCCTGACTCGATAGCCACAGGCCTCGAAGGTAGTCAGGCATAGACAGTATGGCGCTTTGCCGAAGAAGCAAACCATGACCTGGGACACCCACTTTTTGCTCCCACTCCTCCCCATTCAGCCATTTTAACCAATTTGGAAGTCGTTTCGCTGCGGCCTGGAAATCAATCACGTGCTGTGAGGTCAAAGCCGGACGTAGGATAGCGCCTGGTGCCGACTGCAGCCGGCTTGCTCCTGCTGTGTCGCCATAATTCGACAATGCTGTCTTGCTTGACACGACGAGGCGACTCGTGGCTTCAAACCCTCTTAATCCACACCAAAGTAAGCGGTTTTTAGGAGTGAGAGGGTGCAGCAAGCCCCCTGCGACGGCTGAGGCCTCGGCCTGTCCGGGCGGACGCGGATCGAAGATCGAAACTTGTTTCACCAAGCCTGTCAAATGCCACGCAGTCGATAGACCGGCTAGCCCACCACCCACAACAGCTACTTTTAAATTAGACGGCTCTGGCTTGCTGGAGAGTAATGACTTGGAAAGGCATACTGGAAGTGACCCACGGAGTCCGTGTAGAAGGAGGGAGTGGGCCATGTCCGGCTTAAAGCAATAAAATAGGAAAAGCGTTGCTATCAAGGCCGTCCTAGAAATGAAAGGCATATGATCCTTTCTATCTCCACGTGGGCATCTGTTAGTGTAGATGACTTTTTGGGAACTGGTGCTTCGTGAGTTTATTATTTTGAAGATGGATTCTCAACGGTCAGACACGAGAAGGATACTCCCACGTCCCAGGCGTAATAGGACAGCTCACTTGAGTCTCCCTACTTTGTCCTGATGCTATCGGGGCAAAAGAATTACTTTCTCACGCTCAAATATTTCTTTTTGATAGGATTAGGACTCGCAGTGTGATCTGGCGGTCTTCCTCTTGTGACGCGCTGTTTGAAGGCTTTAAATGCGTTCCATCGGTGCAAAAAGGCTTGGCTCAAGCACCCGCACTCAGGACTTCACCACGTTGTTGGCAGTCTTTTGTGTATTAATGAAGGTCACGACGTGTAGAGCCTGGCATTATTCTGGTAGAATTGCGACAAGTAGGCAGATGCTCTCAGGCATTGGTCCCTTGTTACGCCGCAAATCCTTCATCATACATCCTGCCACGTCAACAAAGTCAAGGCAACACATTTCCATAACCGCAAACGCCGCCGCTGAAGGTAGCCGGGGTAGCGCGGCAGTCGCACAAGATTTAAAGAACAGGTGAAGAGATTACTGAATGAAAAATCATGGTGAAAATAATTGCGCAAGAAAGGACAGGGGAAAGCCTTCGCAGAGTGCGCAGGGCATCATGTTTCCCACAATTAATTGTTTTTGGGCCCTTTTTGATAGCAGGGAGACGCAAAAGGAGAGACAGGGCAAGTTAGATTTAAACCCTCCGCGAGGTACACGAGACTTTTATCCGGAAGACATGCGGACGCGGAGTTGGCTCTTCGAACTCTGGCGGCAGGTAGCCCGTGACCACGCGTTCGAGGAATACGACGCACCGGTCCTTGAATCCGAGGATTTATTTGTCCGCAAGGCTGGAGAGGAAGTCACAGAACAGCTGTACAATTTTGAGGACAAAGGGGGTCGACGCGTGGCTTTGCGGCCTGAAATGACGCCATCGTTGGCAAGGATGGTGATGGCGAAACGCAATGGCTTAGTCATGCCGGTCAAGTGGTTTTCATTTCCGCAATGCTGGCGATACGAACGTATGACCCGTGGCCGTCGCCGCGAGCACTACCAATGGAACATGGACGTATGGGGAGTCTCGGGTGTGGAGGCCGAAGCGGAATTGCTATCTGCGATCACGACATTTTTTAAACGCGTGGGCCTCACAGCAGAAGACGTCGGCATCAAAGTAAGTAGCCGAGGAGTCCTAGCAGAGGTTCTTGCTGCTTTGGATGTCCCAGATGCAAAATTTTCGGCGACATGCGTGCTGGTGGACAAGTTGGAAAAGTTACCGTTAGAGGCGATCCAGGGGGACCTGACAGCGTTAGGTTTGGAGGAGTCCGTTGTGCGACGATTGCTTGACGTCGTCCAAAGCAGAGACTTCCCTAGTCTGGAAACAGCGATTGGTGCAAAAAGCACGGCCTTGGCTCAGCTACGGCAGTTGTTTGAATACGCCCGGGCATACAATTTCGAGGAATGGTTGGTCTTGGATGCGTCTGTAGTCAGGGGGCTTGCGTATTACACAGGAATAGTCTTTGAAGCATTTGATAGGAAAGGAGAACTACGAGCAATATGTGGTGGAGGGCGGTATGACAAGCTTCTGGAGACCTTCGGAGGGGAGGCCTTGCCTGCTGTGGGCTTTGGGTTTGGCGACGCTGTAATTATGGAGCTCTTGGAGAGCAAAGGGCTAGTTCCGTCGCTATCATTGGGTTTGGACGCGCTTGTCTTTGCGATGGAAGCCGGCCTACAGGGTATCGCAATTAGAGCTGCGACTTCATTGCGCGCAGCGGGCCTCACAGTAGACTTACAGCTAGAAGCGCGGAAGACCAAATGGGCTTTGAAGCACGCAGACAGGCTTGGGGCGACGTACGTCGTCATTGTTGGACCCGAGGAGGTAGCTGGATGTAACGTTCGAGTGAAGGAAATGGCGACAGGTCAGCAGCATGTCGTGGCCATCGCGAACTTGGAGTCTTGGATAAGTGCGACTTTCACGACGACGTCGCCAGAGAGTGCGTTTGCGGATAGTGTCAACCGTTCATGACGAGTGCTGAGAACTACCTAGAGGCATGAATGCTAAAGATAAATAATCCATGATTGTCTCACCGGTTTAATCGTCGTTTTTAAGGATGCGATGTTACATTCCAATATGTGGGCCAGTTCCGTGACGCGGTGGATTTTTAAATTCAAATATCCGCCTTCTTAAACTTGCCGTTCAATAAGGTCCGGCTAGCGCATCGTTCACGCAGCTCAGATGCCATGCCATCATACGCGTCCAATCAGAGCTTCATGTTACAGAACCCTCTGCGCATATTATGTCGCAGATTTGATAGCTAAAATTTTATGCATTGTTAAAGTTTGCCTCTTGGCTTTGCCAAATTGACGCGTTTAAACTTCATGTATCTCTCATCCAACGGAAAAACGTCTTCTCGCCCATGCCACGCCATCCAACGTAAAAACATCTTCTCCCGTAGGCGCAGGGTTTGCCTTCTACGCTTTTTTCTCCGACCACGCCGCGACAAATACTTACAATTATAAGATTACTATGTCAGTCTATTTTACAATATGAATAGTGGTGCACAATGATTCCCTAAAATTTGCTTCGAACGGAAGGACCGATGATACGCCGCGGCGTATTTACGCCTCTACATCGCACAATGTCCGTTGAGTACTCCGAGGCATCGTAGGGCCTGTAAGCGCTAAAGCCTTGCTTTAAGCACCAAAGCAAATGCAAATAATTTAACCAATCCTTTACCTTTATTTGCCATTCTAAGGAAAGAAATACGGCCACGCAATAGCTTTGCCATCTCTGTTCCCGAAGCGTTAGCATGCTTAACATGGGCCGGAAGGGGTTTTGCGGTGATCTTAGACACTTCTTCCTTCTCATCGCTGTGGCGGGCTTCCTTGTACAAAACACACTCTGTGCGTACAGCGAGAATGCCGAGTCCGATGTTGATCAGACATATTTTGCCATGTCGATACCATAT
>NW_005803828.1:52198-56542 GCF_000240725.1 Microchloropsis gaditana
CACGTGTGCTCTGGCACCTCGCTCTGGCTCGACTTTGTCACTTCGCCAGATGGAGCAGGCCGATGCCCGCACCGGGATCCCGACAAGCGATTCCAACGCGCGCGACAGTACCACCGCCACGGCGCCTCCAGTCGAGGACTCGGATCCTGTTTGTATCGCTTGGCGAGGGCTCCCGGTGGGGTGTGCCGCGCCGCGGGACCTTTACTTGCGAAACAGTCGCCCTGGGCCTTGCATTGTGCACATCGCGTTCACGCATCACGAAGGCGAGGGCGGGTGCTACCAAGTGAGCAGCAGCAATAAAGAGAGGGAGGAGGACGAAGAGGTGGTTGGCTCTGATGGTGTGTTGCGCTTGCTGGTCACGTTTCGCCCTCGAAGACCCGGCTTGCACAGGGCAACGTTGCACGTCCGTGTGAGCAGACCCCACCGAGGGGGGCACAAGGATGCTGTGCATGACGTAGAGCTGGTGGGACTTGCGATAGTCCCGGAGGGGCTTAATGGGCGGACCGCCTACGCGAGAGTAGGGGGAGAGGCTTCGAGAGCTTATACGGGACACAACAGAGAGCAGCCTGAGGGCCTGGAAAAACTTAGTGGGATTGGCAGAAAAAGTCATGATGTTAAGAACTTCTTGGCTGAAAGCGAAAGAGAAAAAGGCAGAGGGGGAGGGATGAAGCCTCCGTCATCCGTGGGAGGCGGTAAAATAGGTGCGAGGGACGAATCGGACCCCTGCATGTCCTTGAGCCATCCCCCATCAACTATCCCTCATTTCCTGCAGTCACACGTGGCCTTCGCACAGGGACTATTGTCCTTTGGGAATCATCCAGTCGGCAGCGTCTCGGTCGAAAGAGTCCGCTTGTGTAATCCATCTACTGTGCCACAACTTGTTGTCTTGGAACGTGCCTCCCTCCCCTTTGTTTTGACCCACCGCGTCATCAAACTCAGGCCACGGGCCTATGTACAGCTTCCCATCCGATTTATTCCTGTGCAGCAAGGTGAATATGAGTGTACGCTGAGGGCATCCGTACATCCGGTGATCGAAGACGAGGAGGTAATTTCAGTGGATTCCAAAGTGCTCAGCAGCGGTGATTTTAGATTGAGTTGTCGTCGAGGGAAGAGTATTGCCTTGGAACTGCGCGGGCAAGGAGAAAAAACGTAAATTTTATCGTATTTGGTATTGTATAAATCAACATGCGTCGCTGTTCATGCTTTTGGCAAGTCATACATTCGAGCTTATATGGTTGACCTTGAGACATTTTTCTTGTTGCGTGGCTTTGCCGCTGGCCCTGCCGGCTTCTTTTTATTGACTATTAACTAAGTATGTCAGCATATGTATCAGCTCCCTCCGATCAAAAAAATTAAATGGCATGAGTGGGAGTCGGAGATGACTGGGCCGTGTTCGCATGCACGAAATGCAACGTCGCAGCGCGAGCGGGGTGACGGTCCTTGCGATGCAGACTCTCCTTCCTCACACCAATGGAAAGCATCACAAATTCTGTTAACGTTTATGAACCGGACAATCCACGAGGGTGCATGAGCAAAAATGGGGCGGCGAGGGGAGGGCAACATCGCGCGCAGGGCGGCGGCAAACCTACCCGGATGTACGCGCCTGAGGCCACCATCTCCGCCGACGGCGCCCATGGCCCTCTCCCGCCCGTCTCCGGACGAAGAAGCCAAAATATCTCCCTTCGAAAAGCCCTACTACCTCCTCCCTCGAGTACACCCTTGTGAAAGGCCGGTTTGTTGCTTGAATGAGTCGCTCACCATCTGCATCTCTTTGACTTTTAACTCACCCCACATTGCGGTTTCTCATGCTGCAGGAGCGGGATGCCCCTCGAAGTTCGTTACCGGGGTCACGGGCCTTCACTACCACGCCACGACTACCAGGAACTCCAGCAGCAGGACCATATGCAGGCCGGTCGCGTTCACGGCCACCCGAGCATTTTCGCAAATCCTTCTTGCACTGATGAGCATTCCTCTTCACAGGGTCAAAACACTTTGAGGGACAAGCCGCAGCATCGAACGGTGTCCCACCAAAAATCTGTTCAGTGCATCGTGAGAGACGTCAGAAGCGCGACGTCCCATGCAATCTCGCGTTTAAATGACGGTTCGGACGCCAATTTGTCGCCTCATTCTCACACTGCTAGCTCTAGTGATGGTATAGCTTGCGGTGGAAACGGCGTCTCGGGAGAGAATCGACAAGCCTCTCTCCCAGCAGTATTAGTAGACAAATACGATCACCACGATCCTCCTCAGTTTACCGGGCAGCCGTCACAATTCACGTCGTCTCAGTCCCACGCTTCAGATGAAGACTTTCGAGCTCGATCACCCTGCTCCTCTCAACCCGCTTACGCTACGAGCGAGATGGCGGTCTCATCTTACGAAGGCAAGGCTTTGGGGAAAGAGAGCTGCCTCCTCGCGTCCACTTTGCCATCTAATGCTCCTTCGAGCAAGCTTCCGGCAATTCACTGCCCGAGTATAGCCAGTCGGGACGGTGAGGAGGGCCACAGGGATTCTTGTCGAGCCACGGCCCACGCGCGAGGAAGCCATCACCGGCCGCCGCACGAGGAGGGAGGCACGCCTCCGCCACCCTGCAGTGATGGGGGGCCCATGGCTGCGAGGAAGTTTAGGCCTGAGTCGCGACTGCCGCCCTCCCTCGCGGTCCAAGGCCGGGAAGCCGGGTGGCTGAGAGACCAGGCCCCCGCCATGCCGCGCCCTCCCCGTCAGACAGGGACCCCGCCTGGCCCCGGCCTCTCCCAGCAGCAAGCGCTGTATGAGCCAGAAGAGCACCGACATGACAGATCCCAGCGCCAGCAGCATCCGATCCTAGAACAGAAAAAGCGGTTGACGTCGCAGCGGCCGCCCGATTTGAGTCCTCATTTCACGTTTGCCTGCCCTTCGCCTTGCCCCACTACATCTTCCAGCTCCCTCTCGTCGTCTGCGTCGGTGCATTCCCCCACAACCCCCCTGGAGACCTCAGACCAAGCGGCGGCCCCTATAGCGGAGCCGGGGGGGAACTGGGGAGGGTGCTATCAGGGGAAAGGAGGGCATCGGACGAAGAAGGAGACGGAGGACGACTACCTCCGAGCGAACAGCCGGATAATGGCGAACGGCGTGTTTTCCTGCCTGCATTGTGACAAGACATTCACTCTCAAGGGGAATCTGAAACGGCACCTCTTCACCCACGATGGAGTCAAGCCCTTTGCCTGCGGTGTCTGCAACAAGACTTTCTCGCGCAAGGCGGACCTGGAAATCCACGTGCGGGTCCACACGGGGGAGAAGCCTTACGCCTGTGAGTGGCCCGAATGTGGCCGTCAATTTGCTCGAATCTCTGATTTGCGGAGTCACGAGCGCACGCACAGCGGATTGAAGAGTTTCGTCTGCCCCTTTCCGGAGTGTGGGCGCCAGTTCGCCCGAAAGTATGACTTGAAAAAGCACGTGGGGGTGCATCAAAGACACAAGCAGGCTTCGGGCGGACTTGACACGGGAAGAATTGGCGGTGCAGGCGCAAGCGAGTCTGTGGAACGGGCCGACCTGGGAGAAACCGGGGGGAGGGGTGCAGGCGGGGAAGGACAAGTGTGTGCTCGCCGCGGTGGCCCGAAGCAGGTTGGTAACAACAGCGAGCTTGTGGTTGGTAAGAAGAGCGAGCTTGTCGCGCCCTTACAATATTCTGGCGTGCCTATGAGGGCGCGTGGCTCTCAGGGGTCCAGAAAGCGTGGCCGAGAGGTGGTACGCACTCGGGATCAGGGGGAAAGAGCGGGCGCGGGAGAGGATGCAATAACGGCGACGACCAGGAGGGGACCGGCGTCTGGAGGCCCAGAAGCCCTTGTGGGAGATGTTGTCTTTGATCAGACTTTGTCGAGCGATGGTAGTCTTTCAAAGTGGCGGGGGGGGGATGAGCGCGCGGACGAGCACATGTCGTTTCAGGAGATGCAGCAAGTGCTGCGGAAGCATAACCACAACCATCAGCGGGGCATGGTGGATCCGCGCGAGGGCATCCACCTTGGCCCTCTCAGCGCGAACTGCCAGCATGCCTCCACTTCCTCCCTCACAAATATGGCAGCTCAGCGGATGCAGGCGATGCGCTTTGGCTCCACTGCTTGCGGGGGGGAGGAGGAGCAGGTTGTAGGAAAGCACCTGTCGGTCGCGCGAGACTCAGCAGCAAACGCGCTCGTGACTGGACAAACTAAGAACAAGTGCAGGGAAGGGGACGGGGATGGCTCCGGGGGGGGAGGGATGCCCACGCAACCCAAGCTCTTCACGCGCGTGCTCCACGGACAGCACGTCGACTTCCCACGTGTGCTCTGGCACCTCGCTCTGGCTCGACTTTGTCACTTCGCCAGATGGAGC
>NW_005803827.1:0-56302 GCF_000240725.1 Microchloropsis gaditana
CGGGCAGAAGATCAAGGTGGTGATGGCCGCGTGCTTCTGGCAGAACCCGCACATCATCGTCCTGGACGAGCCCACCAACTACCTGGACCGGGACTCCCTCGGCGCCTTGGTGCAGGCCATTCACGACTACAAGGGCGGTGTCATCATCATCTCCCACAACCGAGAATTCGCGGGGGCGGTCTGCCAAGAGAAGTGGATCATGGACAAGGGCCGCTTGCGTCGGGAGGGGGAGTCAGTGGCCACCCGCGAGGAGGAGGAGGTGAAGGAAGAGCTGGGTGACAAGGTGGTGATCGACGCGTTGGGAAATGAGATCAAGGTACGTCATGGGATTCGGGCGACAGATGGGATTGTCCGTTTGTGTGTCGGCTTGAACTAAGTACAGCACACTCACACTCCGCATTTTTCTCGCGACAGGTAAACAAGCAAACGACATTGTCAGACAAGGAGAAAAAGAAGGAGATCAAGCGTATTCAAAAGCTGATTACGGATGGAAAGAAGAAGAAGACAATCAGCGAGGACGAAATTCTGGACTTGGAGTTGAAGCTGGAGGAGCTGAAGACGGCACCTTAAATGGGTCATGGGAAACGTAGAACGAGGAGGAACAAGACTGACGGTGAATGCGATTTTTTTTTGTGAGTACGTGTCTGATTTAAGTAGATATAAGCATCAAAGGTACCAAAATGTGAGGGTATGTGAGCAGCAGCAAAAGGACAAGCACTAGTATTCAACGGTGTGGAGAAGGGGAGGCACCTTGGCCGAACGCGTGAAAGAACTTAATCGGATGGGAAGTAGCCTGCTTTCAATCGCACACCGGAAGTGGAAATATACTTTGTTCGTTGCAATGTGCTCCATTCCATGCTGCACTCAGACAGGCTGTGGGTCAAAGCGTGGCGCTACTTGCAAGCGCGTGCTCCAGTTGTCTGACTGATGCGAAGGGACTATCGGCAGAGGCGCAATGCCCTGCCTTCGCGCGCTGAAAAAGTGGGAAGCGCACGGCTAGGGGGCACGCTGCAAAAGTCAAAGCGTCCCGGAAAGATGTGAGTGGGAGGTAGGGCAAGACCAGAGGAGGGGCGGGTCTACCCTAACGAATATGTACATGGCAAGGGATGCAGACGCGTGTACGCGTCATTCGAAGTTAAAGGGCGCTGTTGGATTTTTCTTTTCCCTCTGAAATATGTGTGCGCCTGTTCGTGACAAAATTGCTCATTGCGCCGCTCTCCTCTGGCCTTTCCCACCCCCCGGATAGAACCGGAATGCCTACTTAATCCGCTCCCACTACTCTCACCTACATCTTCGCGGCTGCTCACTAGATTTCTCACCCTGTCTGTATCTGCTACAAGGCTTTCTTCCCTGCGAGCCTCCTACCTCACATGGCTGGCTTGACTTTCTTGTCGCCCTCCCACACATAAAAGCCTTCCCCCGACTTGCGCCCCAATTTTCCACCTTGCACAAGCGCGCGAAGAGAGGAGGGGACGATGAAGGCTGGCTCATTGGGATACTTTTTCACCCACCCTTCTAGAATGAAGAGGCAAGTATCGAGCCCGATGTAGTCGGCCTGATGGAGGGAAGGTCCATGAGCAAAAGACGAGGGATATGTCAGTATGGAGGCGCCAACGACAGGGAAAGGAAACGCCCGTGTGCAGCGAGAGGCCGTCATCCTCCTCCGTCTTGGAGCGTATCTCTCCTTGCCCACATGGCCCGTCCTCTCCTCCCCTAACCCTCCCTCATCCAACGCCCCCCTCCCTCCTGCCCATTCCCCCATGCGTCCCCCTCCCTCCCTCTCCTTACCAGGTGCAAAGGCCCCATGGGATGTCCTGCGCCTAGCTGCATGGCCACGTCGATGTCCTCTACGCTCGCCTCCCCCCTCTCTTTCATGAGCATCGCCTGCACCAAGGCCGGGACCAACAGCCGGTTGACGATGAAGCCTGGCGTGTCCTGGCACGTGACCGCCGTCTTTCCGATCCGCGCCACGTATCCCCTCACGGCCTCGAAGACCGCAGGCTCGGTCTCGTGCAAGCGAACGATCTCCACCAGGCGCATGAGCTGCACCGGGTTGAAGAAATGGAGGCCGACGAACTGCTGGGGGCGTCCGGACGGGGCCGCGAAGTCGCCGATTTTGAGGGAGGAGGTGTTGCTCCCGAAAATGGCAGTGGGCTTCACCAGGCTGCCCAGCTGCTTGTAGAAGGGGATCTTTACATCTGGAAGAAGGGGGGAATACAGGTACGAGAGGGGCGGTGAATCGACATGGCTTGATGCCCACGCTGGGGCCCAAGGACCTTGTCAACGTGTGCATGCGGAGCCTAGGTCGAGTGAAGCGGTCAGTTTGCATGTGTTGCATCGGCACGTCCGGCCCGGGACATGTTTCGGCGTCCCTTACCTAGATTTTCCACAATCGCCTCGACAACGAGGTCGGCGTCTCTCAAGGCCGCCAAATCCAATGAGTAGGTGATGCGTCGCTCCACCTTTTCTTTCTCCTTCTCGGCTGCCTCCAACGTCATTTTCCCTTTCTCCACCGCTTTACTCAAAATCTTGCTCAGTGATTTGTCAATCCGTTTCTTCCCGGACTCCAAGGCTGGTGCCTGAGCTTCAACTGCTATCACCTCGTAGCCCGCCTGCGCGCTCACCAGGCCAATACCATGTCCCATGAGCCCCAAGCCTACCACACCCACTTTTTTGATGTCGTAGTGTGGCGTAGCAGCAAGCGTCCGACGTTGTTGGACGTGACACCGTCGCGGCTCATCAGGCTTGAGGCTGAGACGAGGAGGGGCGCCCAAGGCGGAGAGATGACGGCTTCTATAATACCTTCCCATCCCCTTGGAGATCGGGGAGAGAAAAAAGAGGACAGCCGCACGTATGATAACATAGCACTAATGGAGGGCGACACTGTGGATGGATTCCGGAGGTCATGAAAAGTGAGGAGTTATCGCTGCTTGTATTTCTCCTCTCGCGCTGCTTCCTCTTTGTCTTCCGCCGCAAAATGTATGCCCTCACACGTGGAGTCCCGGTATGCGTGACCCACTCGGTGCCAGACGCAACATACTTTCCCCTCGCGCCCACGACCGCCACAACCACCATTAATGGGCGCTTTTCCAAGGCCGCATGCCTTGACTTGAGGGAAAGCGCGGTCCATCGCCCACAAATTGACTTTCTGAGCGATGCCACATCGAGGAGAAGGAAAGGGCGCTAGACGCACATTTTGTGGTCATTTAAGGTCCTTTCTCTCCCCCACATGCGATCACATCTGGTAATAATACATTGATTTCACTCTCACAGTGATCCCGGTGTGATTTTTTCCCGCGGGGGGATGGCGGCGCAGTCGCGGTCGAGCGAAATGGAATTTCTGGTGAGTCGTCTGCTTCCCTGTTCTCTAATCCTATCTCCACCTGCCCCGTAGTGAGGGCTTGCGCCGATCGAATTTTATTCCAAGCGGTTTCCTACAGACTATACCGTGACAGCACCGGTGGCGTTGAGCTACCTTTTGTGCCAATTTTGCGAATGCGCACTGGGCTTGACCGCTTCATTCTCTGCATCTTCCCCGCTCTCCTCACCCCCCTGCTCCTGATGAATGCGACAGGCCGAAGAGATGATTGTTGAAATCGAGGCGCGCTTCAACCATCCTCCTCTGAAGCTGATTCGGGGTACCTTTGGTCCCTTCTACCCAAACCAACGTGCCAAGGTACCGCTCTGGCTAGGCCTGTCCCTGAAAAAGCAAAAAAAATGCCGTCTGGTCCTCCCGGAATGGCTGGATAGCGAGCATCTTGCCGAGGTGCTGCGGCAAGAAAGGGCACAAGAAGGTATTTTTCAAGACTTGCCCTTCTACTACGTGGAGATCGCCACGCTGTTGCTCGCGACGGCAGCGGACGAGTTTCCCATGCCCGACCGAACCCGCTCACTCGTGGAGGACATCGAAAACGTGCGGATGGAGAAGATTCGGAGGGGTCTGCAGGGCATGAGCGACACGGTCTTGCGGGGTCGGAGTGTGATGAGCACGAAGATGAACCACGTGGGGGCGATGGAGATCACAACAGTCCGCGGTTTCTTGACCGAGGCCATGGGCTTGTTCTACACCCTGAGCGGGCAGGAGGTGGTGGCGCAGGGGGGGGGTAGGGAGGGAGGGGTGGGGAGAAGACTGGGCGTAGGAGGCGCGGCGTCGGTGGCCGGGGAAAGGACTGGCAGCGGTCGGAATGGCCCTCCCAGAAAGCTACGACGCTTTCGGGAGGAGGCCGCCAGGGAAGGAACCAACTGATGTACAGGGCGAGGGGAGGGGACGACGGCAAAGGCGTGTAAGAAAGACGTGAGAGGGAGACCCGTGTGCATACTCATGGGGATAAAAGAAAAAGGTTTTCGCAAATTCGTGTGGGCGTCCATTCTCATTTCTTCATCAAAAAGATATCACACTTACTGCCTGCGATCCCACCTCGGTATCTATCCATGGCCGCGCCAGGCCCTTGGCTATGGCTCCTCGCAAACAGGAGCAAGTCGGTCAGGTGGTTTTAAGTAAAATTCTACATTTGCATGCTTACGCATCGACGTACAGCATAAACTTCCAAAAAATAATCATGATGTCAAATGTGGCCTATTCATATCCATACTACGACCAAGCCTTATTCAAGCACGGCGACTCGGAGCCCACAACACCAGTGCTTAGAGGGGGCCTCCCTCCTTGCCTGCTCCACCGTACCGCCCCCCCGCTTTTCGTTTCTACCGGAGCAAGCCCCTGCCCGTGGACGTTCCAGCGTTCTCCGCGCCCCCCTCCATCTTCTGGTTCACGCCGCAAACGAAGTGCACCAGGTCCTCGTGGCTCCCACTCTTGTGCAGCTGAGACACCACGTTCATCAATGTGCCCGCATCCGCCTCTTCCCCCTCCTCCAGGCTCCCTTCCCATGCCTTCCCCGCCACCCAACAGGGCCGCCGCCCGTCCATCCACCCACTCCGCAATCCCTCCTCCACCGCCTCCTCCTCCTCCTCCGGGTATTCTCCGTCCGTGAACGAGCCCGTGGACGCAGCCATGCGTGCCCGTTTCTTCATGGGTCGGGAGAGACTCCCACTGCCTCCACGGACAGAACCGCACGCCTGAAGTTCGAGGCCCAGAGACACGCTGACGTCGGCATCGGCTGTATCACCGTCCGAGAAAGAGCACGAACAGCAGGCACTCTCGCTGCTCCCGCTGGAGCTGCACCCGGTCGTGGAGGAGGAGCAGGAGGAGACCGAGGAGGTGGAGTACTTGGGCAAGAGAGGGTCGATTCCCTCGTATTGATCGGTCCAAGCAGAGCCCGGCCCCTGGTGTTCAGTCTTTATCGCTCGCGACGTCTTCAGAAAATTTGCAGGCATGCACGAAACTGCGGCCATATTCTCCTCGCCCTCCTCCTCCTCCTCCTCCTCCTCTTCCTCTTCTTCTTCTTCTCCCGCCCTCTCCGATGCTGACGAGTGCGTCGAGGACACGTCCTCGTCCCAGAAGTGTGGGTCGTTCCGACTTTGCCTGAGTAAAGCGTCGATGGCGGGCGTGGACACCAGGTAAGAACTGTCATACCCGCCCGCATCATACTCCAAGCATCCCATGTAGTCCTTGTTCTCCCGTCGGCGCTCCAGTCGCTGCCACATTCGTGCCTCCAATTCCATCAGGTGGCTCTTAGCAGAGGCCACGGCACTCGGGGAAGGTTCTGCGCGCGTGGATGAGCTTAAAATGGAGGGCCGATAGACCCGCCTTCCCAGGCAGGCGGCACCCGTGAACTTCTTCGTGATGCGCATAGGGTCACTGTCGGGAGGTGGGGGAGAGTGGAGGAAGCTTTGCGATAAGAGGTTCAGTGGAGCAAGGGGAGAAAGGCTGGTACAAACGCGCGGACTTCGTGAGGGACAATGCAGGGGGCAATGCCGTGAAATCGCGTGCCGCCTGATAAGAGAAGACTCATCCGAGCGGGTAAAATCAATAACGTCAACCGAACATGTTAGAATATTATGCTCGATAATTATGTCAAGAGCAAGCGGCGACAGAAAAAGGTGGGCGCCGCTTGACGATGGCGGAAGCCAGGGGGCCGGACTACTCATGTCGCCTTGCAAGCTCACGCCTGCACGCCGTGTACGCGGACAACCGATTCGCGCGGAAGCAATTCAACATGCAAGATCCTTGGTAATACATTCAAAGCATTCGGAAAAAAGTCCCAGGGCGGTGGTAGTCTCTCGCAATGCATACCAGAAAACAGCACTCTGTCTGTCTGACGTACCATTTCAATTTCTCTGCCAAATAGGCGCGCAACGTGGTACCGTTCGGAAGAGGAAGAAGGCCCGTGTTGAAATACTCAATCATTCGCTGTGTAAACTCTTCTTCTTCGCTCTATAATTCAAAAGTGAAGGGGTGCGCGTCGCAATATGTTAGTGATTAACGTAGCCAATTCCTTTAAAGGAGGCTGACTAGGCCACCCTCCCTTGCTGCTACGTGCGCACACCTATTGCACACTTACCGTCCATTTACCCTTTCGGGGGGCATTGCTATCAAGAGCTGACATTGTTTTTAGTAATGCGTGTATTGTTCTGAGGGGGAATACGCGGAAAAAAGCGAAAAAAAGTGAGGTCTGAGGTTGGGGGGTAAACGCAAGCAGCGCTACCTCAGCAAAGAGCTTCAGTGCCACGGCCGTCGTGCGTGGCAGAGCAGGCTAGGTAGAAATGCTCTCTGAATTACATGGAATGAGTCGTGAAAGCTTTGAAACCTCTGCAGAAAAAAGCAGTTACAAAGATCGAAAGCTTCGCCACCGCTTTCAATCCGTCAAAATAGTAAAAGAAAAAAGTCGTGCGTGGAGTTTTCCGCTGAGTAAGCGTGGAGGCGTGGCCCCCTTGTCTCGCGCGAGATCCACGGGTAACCGCATGCAATCAAAGTAAGAGCCCCGACTCAAAACCTCTTTCTACCAGTCCCGGCACTTAAAAAGTCAAGAAAAACGCATGGGAGGCTGCTGGCACCCTTGGTCATCGGAGAAAAGGCAAACGAGGAGATTGCGACAACGTCGGCCGCGGCAGTGAGTCAGGACGGGAAACGGCGAAGACGTGGTAACGTTGTCAGCCTCAAGGCGGAGTCAGACGTCAGTCAGCCCCGCCTGCCTCCCCGCCGCGGCGCTTGGCCGTCTCACACTTTCCCCGTCATTGATATCCTCGCTACTACATCACATGCAGTCGAGCGAGTGATTTGTGGGCAGTTTCGCATCGGTTGCAGCGATATCCTGAACCCCTTGGACCACGGAATTAGGGCTGTCGTGGCGAGTAGCGACATGCCCGGAGCCGTTAAAGAACGCTTCGACGTCAGCAGACGCTACCTGAACAGCGGTAGGAGCAAAGAGGCACATTGACCGAGCAAGCATGCTAGCTACCTTGCCAATCATGCGCCAGGAATCAAAGCTTGTTATGGAAAGTCTTTTGCTTAAAAAAGTTCCCACGCGGCTTGCTTCTATGAAACCATCTTGGGATACCAAATTTAACTAATTATCCGGGTATCGTAGAGAATTGAAAACCTGACCATCTATTTGCCTTCTTCAGTGGTCGGGAGGTATGAGAGGCGTAAAATCTTGACTTCATTGACGCGAACATGCAGAACTTTCCGGAAAATTATTTGTTGCACCCCCTTCTCTCTCTCACGCAAACATATGCACATATGTCGCGCTCTGTCCTAAAAACATCCCGATTATACGGAAGCTTTCACGCTGAAGAACTTGAGGTTTAAACCTAAAAGCCTTAAATCTACAATTCATTTGGCTTACAACAAAATTTTAAACACCTGCCAGAGGCTTTCTCGACATTTGTGGCTCTTGCTTTGGTTTGGCTCGTCAATCTTCCAACCGATGTGTATGCCAAAAAATGCGACAAAGAAACCTCAAACCGGTCCTTCATCAATAAGTGAATGTCCAATGGAAGTATTAACCATTGATTGATATTGAATTATATTGGTAGAGGTTACGCGCTTAAGATTGTGGGAAGCCAGTAGACATGCAGGAAAACGCCGTCGTCCCCATCCCTTTGATTCCTGAGGCATGCTTACGAAAGATCTGACGAAATTGAGCAGATCATGCGCAGCGAGAAAAGGTACGATTTTTAGGCTGTTTATTGAAAGCTGCCGACTCATTTGTTGAGAAATGGTTTCGAATGCTCTGCCTTTTCGCGGATCAAGATGCCTTGTCGTCACTTATGATGACATCGCTGTTTCAAGATGGATTTAAAGCTCAGCGCTCAAATCGTAAAGAACTTGATTGAGCGTGCCGTGAAGCAGTGGATGTCAGCAGGTGGCCAGCGTGGATGGCCACATCAGTCTTCCTTAGCCTTCGCCTCTCTGCTTTGTGGGTATCCTCAAAGTGTACTTATGGGTATATGTGAACGGCATGTATCGTCCACCACCACACTTATATCATGCGAAGAGAGAGACCAGATTTTTCACATGTGTCATTTGCATAAATGCAGTTGGAGAGAGAGGAGAAGAGCATCTGAAAACAGATGCTATCAGTTTTTTTTCTGTCATCTCCTTTCAGTGTGACGCTGGGCATCTTTCCCGAGAGATTCACGTAGCACATGATAAAAAGTGTAAAAAAGATTATTATATTGTGAAGTTTGCTTCTTTGTGCGAACAAGTCCCTTTCTAGCGTGTGAAGTGCATTTTTCTAGTGCAATGAAAACAAGAAGACCAACAACTTAAGTTTACGCTACAAAGTATGCATTAAATGTTTTTTAAATGGCACACGACACTCTCAATTTTTTCGAGATAATCTCATTCTGGCCAATTTGTCTCCCAGGATGGTAGTGCCCAAAATAAGGCAAGAGGAAGGGGAGGTTACATACAAATCCAAATATGGGCCAGGAAGCGGCTTTTTTTTCATCGAACAAGCCTGGTTAAAGAATTGGAATTATATAGCTTCCACATTTGAGAGACACTAACTTGAATTTTTTATTAATAGTCCTCAGGCCATGTCGCAGTCACAATTTTTGTCAGGTAATACTCATACTTACAACAGGACTGCAAAGTCTGCCACGGCTCCTATTTTGCCTTCTTACAACGAGCAAGATGCATTGCGGAAACTCATGACACAGCCCATTATCAAGGTAAATTATAAAGATTTATTACAGGTGGTGGACCTCGTACGCTAAAGTTTTTTTTTTTTTTAACCTTTTTTTGGCAGATGGCTCTGCGTCATTTTATTTGTGAGGATGTTTTCTTGGTGAACAAGTCAATTTCTGTTCTCACATAGGCTTATTAGTGGGCGCGCTATTTGGTTAACCGTCTCTTTTCATCTCTTGCATCATACAGCAACATGACATGGCTTCTGAAATGTTCTCCGAGGCGGTAGAGCTTATCACCATGGCCGTAGATAAGCATGCCATCTCCAAGAACTACGAAGCAGCCGCCGGTATGATTAAGGTATGCAAAAAATAAACCTGAGACAGTGGCTTTTGATAATTTCATTATCTCCTCGGCTGGATATAAGGCTCACGAACATTTCATACTGCCATGCCCCCAACTTGTACTAGAATACGTTTGATAAAAAATTTGGTAACAACTGGCACGTTATCATTGGTGAAGGCTTCGGCTTCGAAATAAGTTATCAGCAGCAACATCTTCTTTATGTCTTTATCGGGACGTTAGGGGTGTTATGTTACAAAATGTGACTTCGGCGCAAATTTCAAAAGAAAGCAAACTTTCTACCGAAGTCCCACTTCAGCATTCAAGCTTTGACCTTTTTTCCGATGCCGATTTTCACATTCATATGCATTGCTTTATATGCGCTACGGACTTCATCCTCATACCAGGTCACTTTTCTGCTTTTCTCAGAGGCTGTCTGCCTGTCGGAAGGGCACTCTTTTCCTCATCCTGCACAATATTTCTGTATATTTACAATCACTGAGATACGTCTGCCGACGACGACTATCACAAATGTTCGCACTATGTGTCATACAGACACAAGCTTGCCTTTAAATAACTCGTACCTTCACTTTTTCCTCCGAAACTTTGCTCCTCGGTCTACTGCTTTCATCACCTCCATACACGTGGATAAGTTCACGCCTCGAAATGCTTTGTGTTGAGTCCTTTGAATATGTCCCCTAGCGCATGCATTGACGTCGGTGGGTTTGTTTAAGCCGGCATTATTACTCAACGTGACTTTGGGCTTCGATCAGGAGAGCTTCGTTCTCACATACCTAGTCGTCACAAGCAATCTAATTGAGCAATGACAATAATTTCACAGCCATTCCATCGTTCATCGTCGTTTTCTCCACGCCGCCTAAAACACCTCTTTTCTAAGTCCTCACATTTACACATGCCTTGCGACGCTATATGTGCTATTCTCCATCCCATGTGTGGGATGACTTGAATGGTCGTGCATAGGTGGTTCGTCGAAATCTGAGAAGACCGATCCTGCCGAGTCCTCTTCATCCTCCTCGTATTCCTCTTCGTCAAAACTGTAGTCGTCCTCCTCAATCATCTCACCCTCCCCTCCCTCGAGCCCGCTCAAGGTATCGGGTTCAAGCTTTTCTTCTACTCCGTCCGCCGGAGGTCGTCTTCCCCTCCTTGAGCCCCTCCACTCGTATGTTTCCAGCCCTACGCCCTCCCCTTCTTCGCTGTCCTCAACTTCCTCAAACGGTCTCACTCCTCCTCCCTCCCCCTCCTCTCTTGACCCGTTCACTATTTCCTCTTTTTGTTGCAGCTGGTGCTGAATGCCTCCCCCAACATACTCTCGCACCTTGCTTCTCCTCGATACCAACGGGAATGGTAAGACTCCTTCCCCTCTGCCTCCGCTGGAGTAAATTTGGATCATCAGCACACTCATCGCCGAGACACCGGCCACCGAAGCCACGAATATTGCTAGGCCCGTCAAATTCTCCCCATTCTCCAGGGCCAAGAACTTGAACCTGGCTCCACGCGACGCCCTCAGCAAGGCCTGTGAGGCGTAGGGCCACGCCACAGAGGAGTAGAGGCGGGAGACCTGGTAGAGAACCGCGACCCCGGAGAAACGGACATTTTCGGGGAAAATCTCAACGAGCAAGGCGGGGAAGACGCCTTGGAGGGTCCCGTAGGCGATGCCGAGGTAGAGGATGTTGGCGAGGTAGATGGGGTAAGCGCGCGAGGGGGAGGAGAGTCGAAAAAGGGCATAAAAGTAGAAGACGGTGCCCAGAGCCATGCTCATAGAGGCGACGAAGAAGAGCTTCCGGCGCCCTAGCCGATCTCCGAGCCACCCTCCCACCACGATGAAAACGGCCTGGACAAACACGGCGATTGCGAGCGAGGTCAGGAGGGTCTCCATGGAGATGCCGTGAGCTGTTAAGAGGGCGGGCAGGCCCCAGCCGACCACCATGACTTGCGTCACGCCGTCCACCCATAGCGCGCCTAGGGCCCAGATGATGTTCCACAGTTGTGCCCGCAAGGCCCGGAACAAGGGGAAAGCCCGGAGGCGTCGGTGTTTCTTCAAGTACAGGAACTCTCGTGGCTCGGGAATACGCAGGCGGAGGTGAAGGGCGAGGAGGAGAAGCCCAGCGGCAAAGCCATGGGCCCATCGCCATCGCAGGTCATTGTCTGCCAAGTGCAGAGTTGTACCGCCGGAGGGGCTTCCCGCTGTCGGGGGCTTCTCCTTGTCCAGACTCGCAGAGATGAGGGCCGTTAGCATGTACCCGAGGGCTCGTCCGGCTTGGGGGAGGGAGGAGACCAAGCCCTTGTGTCGGTCATGCCGGCAGAATTCATAGGCGAGCAAGAGGCATCCCCCCCACTGTCCGCCCACGGCCAGGCCTTGGAGGGCGTGAAGGACAAGAAGGAGGTACCAGGAGGCCCAGCCCCAGACTTGATGGGTGGGGAGGAGGGCCATGCAGCCCGAGGCGAGCCCCATGACGGCCAAGCAGACGGTCAACGTCTTGGTACGACCCCACGTGTCACCCAGGTGCCCGAAGAGGACGGCGCCTAGGGGCCGGGACAGATAGCTGAGGGTGCGAAGAAGCCGGTGCTCCGAGACGTGCCAGGCCTGTGGGTAGAAGATGTCCACGAAGAGGGAGCCTGCCAATACGCCGTAGAGACTCCAAAGTAGCCAGGTCAGTGTGGAGGCAACGAAGGCGTTGGCGATGGCTTGCGCAGCAGTTGCCTTACTTCTCTGTAGGAGTTGGGGGTCAAGGGGAGGAAGAAAGTGGATCATAAAACAGAGCACTTTGGCGCTTGTGTGCCTGAGGAATCCAAGACATTGAAGCAATATAACACCATTGTATCCGTGGTGAGGATTGGATTAGAAAGGGCACAATCTGATAAAAAAATTAGGACAGGCCGTGAAGGAGGAAGGGTGGCACGATAGACTGGCTCTAATTCTGCAACATATCCGACACAAGGTAAGCGAACACTTCATCAATTACACCTTAGAGGAGAAGATGATTTCAAGCACACATGGATGTCGAAATAATAATTTGGTGGAATGAGGTGAGAGATCGTGGTCGAGGACAAGGGAAGTAAATAGTCAGGATGTTGCTGATGAGGCCATTCAAGCGGATTTATGTCACTTAAGTACATCAATGAACACTGTGAGCTTAACGACAATCATTTAAGCAAGTACTCCGGCAAAAACATTCCAAAGTGACCTTATTCAAGACTTCCTTGGCACGGACGGTTCATACCTGTTTTGTCATGTGCTGATGTGCGACCTGCCGTGTTCGCAAATTTTCTCCCTCCACGGAAGCTGCAGGAGTTGTCACAGGCATGTTTAAAAACAAAGCCCTACTCTGCCCAACTTAACATAAGGAAAGCCTGAGTGTGTAGACATTCCTATCACATGAGACTGATGAAAATGTTCCAGGCCGTCTGAAAGCGAGGGCCTTCTTCAAGGCAAAGGAGGAACACGGGCAGCATCATGTTGCCTGATGTGGACGATACATCAAGAAGGGCATGTGCCATCTTTTTTAAGGAAACATCCTCAAACGAAGCTCATGAAACTATTCCACCACGGTAAGCGTGACTTGGTTTGGAAATTCGTGGTTGAACAGTGTTCAGTGTGCCACTTACACGACATACCGACACCACACAGCAATAGGGAGAAAGGCGCGAAGGCGGAAGCAGAAGAAAGAATAACAACAAAAAAGACCGATCAGACCGGTATATGTGTGCGTTCAATTTGCCCACAAAAGCGTTTTTTGGCTCGGAGGACTAGTTCTTTGTAGACGTAGATGAAACTGATTAGGAATGCCATGCGTCCATTAAAGAGAGGGGCCAGTCCACGATCCTTTTACTAAAGTAGTACTTCCATCTTCTTCCTCGTAGCTTGAAAGCCTACCCGGGAACCTGACTTATTTATTCCCATCTTCACGTGTATCCACTCTAACAGCTCGTGGAGGCTACTGAAGCCAATTCCAACATGCGTGCGACGTGTGCTTTGTTATTATTTTGCTGAAAACAAAAAAAAAGACTTTGTTTTTCAATGATTTTCTAGCATACTGCCCTTGTGTCGGTCAAGGTCACCAGTGAGAATCAAGAATTTCCATTATTGTGATTCAGGTACACACATAGATCTTAAGAAAATGGTAACTTATCAATAACATCAGAAAGTCAAATGTTTATGCGGACATGATCAGGATATCGTAGTGGCAACCAGAGGGAAGGTTCGTGCCTGAAATGTGAGATCGATTATATAATATTGTACCTCTCAGGGCAAATTGTACCTCCCAGGGCCTTGTTATTTTTCCCGACGCTTACATCAGAAAGAAGTCCATCTACACCATCTAATGTCGATACACATACAGAATTGTTAATCAAAACTCAATGTGCACGCCACTTTCGCCGTCATTTATCAAGCGGGAGCAGTAAAGGCTGTGGCGTATGAGAATATCGTGCAAAATAATCGTGCAAAATAATAAAATTGGACTCTATGCTTCAGTTATGGCTAATGCAATCGATTGCACATTTGTTCTTATTTTTGTGGCATCTCTTATCTGGTAAGATACATGGCATTGATTTCATTACAGCCAGGCTTCCTCTTGTCTCACTTTCCATTCGCTTCGCTGTCGCGCACTTTTTGAAGTAGTTGAACGCTAAAAATTACAATCTGATGCTGATTGACTTAATATGTATGACCTCACTTGAAGGATAATCGAAGTTAAATTCTATTTAGTTAAATTTGTGAAAGCAATGGGCCGGAATCCATATGAAGTTTTAAAAAAGTAAGGAATATTGTTTCTAACTGGACCCAAAATTAGAGACACGTCGTCTTTTTTAAATTTTCCCGTCCAAGTCAGCTAAAAGTCATGTATATAAATATATGTATATATATTTTTTGTGCTGATCGTGGCGAAAATCATTGAGAATGAGTATTTAAATGCTTGATCGATGGGCAGTCGGGCCTGCAATCCGTCTTGCTCCGTAAACCGTTTCAAGAAACGGTTCTAAACGGTCTGTCTGATATCATCCTTATATTGTTCTCTAAGGAATAAATTTCCGCTTTACGCTTTGCAACGTTGTCTGCTTTGGGTTCAGTTGTTCAGCGGAATGCATAATCGCGCGTTTTGATTCTCAATATTCAAGCGAGATTCTGGGCAAGAGTGCTTGTTATGTTGAGTGGCAAAACCAGATACTAGCTGGCTCTTAAATAAAGAAGCTGCGTATCGTCTTCAACGCTAGATTTTCCTGTTTGTTATAAGAGTCCCGAGTGTCTCAGTTCTACATGCATAGTTGAATAGCGATCGTAGGTTTGATTTGCCAATGGGTCCAGACGCCCAACCCTCTGCATTTCTGTGTAGCCTGGTAGAGATCTTATCGACCTGTCATCAGTAAACATGGTTTACGACTTTGCACAGTGCAACATCAAGACACGCAGGTTTTTGTTTCTCACACAAGATACACTATCCCAAACAGCACTGTATGCCCAACGAAAGGGGTTGTCCCTCCGGATTGGCCGGATCGTCTGCCATGCCTCAAGACCAAAGTGGCATACCGGTCAATGAAGTTAGCCCCTTTTCGTCGAATTCTTCCCAGCCTATAGAAGAGATGACTCCAATACGCCCACAAAATAATTCTCGACCACACTATGAGCAAACCGGCGGGCTTCCAGGCAACGACGTACAAAAGCCTTCTCTAAGGCCAGAAACGGAGAACCAACAAAATCTTTTTTACGTTGATCTGACAGTGCGCAAAGGCTCCCGTCTCGAAACCTCTCAAACAAATGTGATCGATAGTTCTTCCTCTAACAGAACAATGCGACATTTTCCCATATATGCGTAAGTTTGTATAACCGCCAAAAAACGCTGGGCCGTGAGGTATCTTTCAAAGAAACTCGATGGTCTCTCACCTGACTTCTCAACCCTCACATTTGTCATATCAGAGCGCATACACTTAAGAGCACCACTCGTATTTTCATCCTTGCTTTCCTGCTGCCCTTAGTCATGGAACGAGGTCCCACGCTCGATAGTCCTGGCTTGCTTCAGGGTCACCTCTTCGTACGAGAACCCCTAAGCATAGTTTACGTGTGCTACTTGGTCATCATCGCTGTATTTACCCCGTTTTGGGGGGCCCTCTATGATGTTTTGAGCGCCGGGAGCAAAAGTCATGCGTTGGTCTTTGTCTTTCTGGCGGCTTCATGTGTGGGCCCGGTCGTGGCTTTCGTTCTACTCTCGCCACCTTCTCCTGCAAACAGGCAGCACGTGTCGTGGACCGCCGTGGTGGCTGTGGGGGGCGGGATGATTGTTGCAGCCGAAACTTTGACGGGATTTCTTCTGGCAGATTTGAGCCACATGCACTCGCGACCTTACAGTGATGCCGCTGCCCTTCTGAACGGGAAGGCAAGCTTGGTGGGCGTAGGCCTCGCCACCCTCCTTGTCGGAGCTCCTAATCTGATACTGTCCATGGCGCTGGGGACGAATCCACAAACCACTACGCGATACGCATGCATCTCGACTGTCCTGGTCAACCTGACCGCCAGTCTCTGTATTATGTTTGCGCGATTATGTTTCTCGTGGGATGGAATAAATATGAAAAGAACGCAGCGACGACAGCAAGTGGTGGTCAGCGCCTCCTCTTCGAGTCGACCCCGCTCTGGAGCTGGCACCTCTGAAGGTCACGAAACCCCGCAAGGGGATGTACGGACGCCTAATTTCGGCATGGCAGCCTGTTTTCGTGCTCTGCGCCCTGGCGCCCTGGCCTGTGTCGTCTCTCTCAGCCCTCCCTTCATTGTGCGATTCCTGTTCGTGCGCATGTTCTACCAGGGAGGCATTCGCTGCCTCTCGTATCTTGCCACTACCTACATTCTACAAAGCTTAGACTTAAAAATAGACATCGCAGGCAAGGCGGTTGTTGTAGCTTTTGCCACCTCCCTCCTCGGTATGAGCTTGACGCTAGGGTATCTTTCCGCTCAATACTCCCGAGTACAGAAGCAGCAGGACGTCTCTCGGCTCCGTCGTGCGTCCTCCGCCTCGACAGCTTCGGCGCTTGGCGCAGCGATTGCAGCGGCACGTGTGGAACAGGACCTCACGCCGTCATTTGCTGAAGAGTTCCGCGCGCGCCCTGACCCGTTGGACGCACCCGAACTCCCTCCACTAGGTATCGCGTTGGCGGTTTTGATTGTCGCTTGTGCGGCCGCCCCCACAGACGTAGCAGATTCCACAGATCCTTTGAGCGCCTTTTCGCGGGATGAGGGGATGCTTTATTCCATCGCCGGCATTGTTGGTTTCTGCGTGGGGTTTATATCTACCTACGAAAAAGGCATCATAGCCAGCACAATATGGCCAAACAGCTCCCAACAACAGACTGCGATGGTGACACAAGTAGGGGTGGGCACCTTCTGCGGGATATTGACTGCATCAAGCGTCGTCCTCGAGTGGCTCCCCACAGTCTTATTCGCGATTGTCCCCTCACAAGCTCTTCCCTCGGCGACGTGGACGTTGTCGCTCTACTTGGGCCTCTGCCTACTCTTGTTCGCCCTCTGCATGGTGTGGTCGCACCTCAAAGAGAAGAATCGGGGCGCAGCAAGAAGGGGTAGACTATCTTTCTCCGGTGCAGGATCGGAGGCGAACTCGAGAGATCAAACCGAGCAGACTGTAAGCGAGCGGGTGTCCGGCTTCCTCTTGCGGTCTCTGCCCTCCCACCTGTCCACCATCATCGAGTCGCCAGGGGGACAGAGGGAACGGGACAGCACGTGCTCGACAGTCATGCCTGCGTCCTTCTCTACGGGTGCGTCGTGAGAATCATTAAAATTGAAGGGTGCTGGGGGGGGAAGATGCTGGGATGACGGAGACAGGGGAAGGACAGTGATCTGAGTGGGGGTTATAATGTTTGTCGTTTGAGCATGATGATTCTGGTAGAATGCATGACAGAGGGGACTCAATGAAATGTACAGAATGATGCATAGTAAAAGCCAATGCGTGTGGGCGGGAGTCATGCAGTAGCCGCTTCTGAGTCCTGATCGCTCAATCAGTCGTCGCTAGAGCTCGACCACAATTGACAGAAGTGCCGGGGAAGGACCTTCAAATATAACAAAGAATATGCCAAACGAAAGCAATTAAAGTCGTTACCAAGTTATGAAACGCGCCGCCGGAGGAGAAAGCGCCTCGTGTGCCATTTCGGCTGAGAAAAGCTCTCATACCTTTCATTTCTATCATAAAGCCTCCTGCTCGACAGCTGAAGAAAAAATCAACAATAAATAACATGGGGATGGCCTCTCTTTGGCTTCATCCCTGCCACTGGAGCGTGCACGACAGGACCGCTTCTCTCATGCCAAAACTAAACGGGACGCCGAAACTCCCTCACCGGACTCCCCGGCTTTTCTCCACATGACAGATGCCGGTCGGTTTGATCGTCCACCTGGACTGCTGCATTAGCAATACTTCAACCGTCAATAACAGAGGGGCCAAAGAGCGCGCTCGCCTGCTCGTCACTCTCCGCATCCGGGCTCCTGAGATACCCTTCCTGCTTCTTCTGTTGTTGTTCTCTCAAAGCTGCGGCCAACGTAGACAGACCGTCCCTTTCTTCGTCGGTAAGCCCCCTTTCCTGCCCTGCCCCCCGGCCTTTTTCTTCCCATCCGGCCTCTCCCACCTCCTTGAAAGCCGGCAAGGCGATCACGTCGCCCAACACGGAGGCCATGACGGCCCATATCCCGCCCTGCACCTCCGCCAACGCTTTCCCAGCTATTGACCGCTCCCCCTCACCCGACGTCAGATGTGAGAGGAGCAGTAAGTGCAGCAGGCTGCCCAGCACCGCGCCCGGTCCAACCCCGCTCACCACTAGCGCCATGGCCGAGCAGGCGCCCAACGCTCGCACTTGCCTCCCAGTGCGCGTCAATCGTCCCTGCCCTCCCACCTCCTCCTCTTCCTCTTCCTCCCCCCACACCTCCTGGCGGGCTTGGGCGTCCCGGAAGGTCGTCACGGCCATCTGACTCAACCACACCGCCGCCGTCAACGCCCCCAACCGGACGCTCCAGACAGGTCCCGAGGAAGACACGGGGGGCGAGAGGCGAAGGAGGCGGCCCGGCTCGGCCATGCTCAGTGGCAAACCCACCCCCACGAGTGCGGCGAGTGCCCCCGAAGCCATCAGGCTGAGGAGGGATCGACGCCACTTTCCCGCGTCGAGGTCGCTCCTCGCCCCATCGGGCCGCCCGACCGGTGGCTGCGTATGTGGCACGTTCTGGATGAGGCAGGCGGCAGCGAGGACGACCGCAATGACCGCAGGGGGGCCGGTCCTTGCCAAGAAGATCGTGCCCGTGGCGGCGAAAAGGAGGGCGAGGGGGAGGAGGACTTGGAGGACGAGGGGCGGGCGCTGGGAGGGCGAGGGGGAAAGACGGTCCTTCCCAGCCTGGATGAAGAGGAGGGTGGGGCCAAGGACGTGGCTGAAAACGGCTTGTGTGGGGTTCAATAGGTAAGTGTAGTGGCTGGCGAGGCCCGCCCCTTGAATCTGCCGGACGGCCAGGCAGGCCCACCCGAGCCCGGAAAGTGAGGCGCCCGCCATGGCCCAGGCCGTGGGCGGGAACGGTACCCTGGACCCTGCGAGCCGGTGCTGTGGTCGGTCTAGGCGAAGCAGCTGCCGTCGCTGCCTGGTTCGCGCTTTTTTCCCCTTGGGCCCCTGGGAAGACGCGCCGGGGGATGGGTCGAGGGACAGGCCCGGCTTGGCCCGGGGCTTGGATGACAGCGCTTTGCCGGTCGCAGTCCGGGAGGGAAACGTCGGCCTTGTTGTCGAGCTTTTTGGCCTCCTCACTCCCCTCCCCTGGCCCTGGCCTGCTCCTGCCCCCCCTTCCCTGAGCGCCTTCTTGCCCGTCGGTTTCTTGCCCCGAGGTCGTCGTCCCCGACCGCCGTCGGCAGCCGCCTCTTCCTCTTCTTCCTCCTCCCTCCCTCCGCACTTCCGTCCCTTGTCCTCCCTCGCGACAGGTCGGAGGCGCCCGACGGCTTGTGCCGAGATGGCAACCCCCCTCCTCCTTGCACCCTCCAGCCGTCTCTCTCCCTCCCCAACCTCCAGATGCTGCCCCTTCCCCTCTAGCATGTCACAGTCTGGGACGGGGGGGGGTAATGCTTGCCGCTCCTCCTCATTTCCAAGGCTCGGAGGCCCCACGCTCAGGCCGCGACCTCCCCGTCTGACCCCGGTCCCTGGCCCTTTCCCCCTGCCTCCTCTTCTTGCCTTACCATCAGAGAACGCAGATGCCATTCCCCTTCGTTGTGATTTGGCTTCCCGAGATGAGAGGCGCCGTGGGGATGGAAGGTCGGGCGAGGCGTACAAGTCTTCGAACATCTGCTGCAATTCAAGGTCTAGTTCTTGATCCACGACCTGAATGTCTTCAAGGAGCAAGGGCAAGTATTCGTCCAGGAGCGATACTTGGGGCAACTGCACCCGTTTTTCTTCCGTATTGTCTATATTATTATCGTTTGCCCTTCGTGTCGTACCATCTGTACCACCTGAAGGCTTGCTTTCCTGTCGCGAAGACCTCCTTCCCAGGGCCTGGGGGGCGTGCCCTTCTCTTTCCTCCTGTGTCCTCGAAGGCTTTATTGGCGCGTCCGGCACTCGACGACTGCCACGGCGGGCAGCGGGTGGGAGCGATGAAAGAGGAGGAGACGTGGTTGTGGCAGCGGCAGCCAGTACAACTTTGGACGAGGAAGCTGCGGCCGCAGCCGCTAGCAACGGCCAAGTAACCCGCCGGCGGCGACGACGATGGTAAAAATCGCATAGGGAAGACATGCTTGGTTCAATTCGACAGCGTGTTACGGCTCCGGGATAATTGTTCCTGTTCTTTGAGGAAGGGCGATGACAATTGTCAACAATGGAAAAGAGATTTGCAGAAACAACGAAGGATGAGGTCGAGACACTGGCGCGCGAAGCCGTCGTGTTGATCTGTGGCGAACAACGGGGGAGGTCAAAGCCTCATCTTTTCCGCTCGGACCGGACTCAACACGCAACATCACTGGCTGTCACATTAAAAGTTACTCGTAAGCATTCAGATTTGTCCTAGTTATTACTGTCAATCGATAGCGAGAACTGCATACCGTTTGCACAAAAAGCCCAGCCCGTGTGACCTCCTGGGCCGCCTCGATCCGATCCTTCCATGGCCCATGCAGAGGCATGCAACCCAAAATGTAGGTGAAGGGGGGCCTTTAATAAGTTGTTCGTGCAAATAAATGCAAAAGATCGTCCGATTCCATCAAGTGTTCTGGTTTTCAGGGGCAGCCCCTGTTCTCCTCACATACTAGATGTCTCTGGGAACAAAGTATCTCGACTCACCAGCGTATGCTGCATGCTGAAAAATTCCCTTTGCCTGAAAAGGGAACTTAAGAGGAGCAGCACACGGATGTCTTTCTCTTTAACTTAAGAGGAGCAGCACATGGATGTCTTTGGCGTAAAACAAGGTTTTATTCCCCCTTTTTTTCATCTTTAGTTCGGTATTGTACTAGTAAGGTAGTCATTCTTGGCTTCTTACGTGTCGGTGTATTGTCCTCGTTATATCCATTCTTCCTCGAGCCAACTCGTTGTAAGCTTCACAGCTGCTTCTTGTTTTAAACGGCGCAATTTGAAAATATGCTCGAAAGACATCGGCTTCGACACCCGAAGGTTGATTTCGCCTACTCCGTGACATTCATGCTCTCGTCATAGCCGGTCCGTGCCAAGCGTCTTTTTATTCGATTTTTTCGCTTTTTGAGCTCACTCCTGAAACATACACATATCTTCAGAGCGCATATATCACTTATACAGCGCTGTGTTGCGCGTCTTCAGGCGTCTTCGGTCTCATTCCCCGCCCCCTCTCCTGCTTCCTCTTCCATCTCTATCTCATCCTCGCCGTCCTCCTTTCCTCTTTCCTTCTCCACCTCTTCTTCGGACCCTTCTGGCTGCGCCGTGGTCGCGGGCGACGCTGGCATGGGAACGCCTTTCGCGCCTTTGGCAACGAGGGCGTCCTTTTTCTCACTTCCAGGGGCCGCGGACGTCCAACCTTTAAATTAAAGCACAGATTTTGGTATAAGGCACATGAGGTGTGGATGAGGATGAACGTGAAAGAATCAAGGTGGCGACGTGTCGTCGAAGTCACCGTCAGGCGACATTGGTACGCTAATACATAGGAAATGATCGTCACTGTCATCTACGCAATTGCCCCTCCGCCTTACCCTTTTTTTGACTCTCGTCCATTTCGTCCCATTTCTTTTTCAAAAAGATTTGTTTTTCTTTCTCACTTTTACCCTTCAGTTCGGGCTTTTCCGCCTTCAACTCAGCCTCCATAAAATGTTCAAATGCGAAATCAAGCGCCTTCGGTTTCGTCGCTCCTTGGCCTCCGTTTCCCTTTTTCTCCCTGGCCTCCTCCCCTTTCCCTTCCTTTTTCTCTTGTTTCTTAGTATCAGAAATGGTGGTGCGGGAAGGGAGGGAGGGCTTAGCAGTCTTGCCCTTGCTGCCTCCGCTGCCACCCTTCCGCGCTTTTTTCGAGCCGCCGGCCTTGATAAAGGCATCCATTTCTTTTTCGAAGCGAGCTTTGTCCTTCTCAGCCTGTGCTGCATATGGCTTAATGGAAAAAATAAAAGGCATCACAGGCTGGGATCTACTCGTTACAGGAAAGCTCATTCAGAATAAGATCACAGAGATGGATCATAGCGAGCAGAGAGCATGACAGGGGAGATCATAAATCCCACGTACTTCCTTGTCCTGATCATTCATGGTCCGCCACATCTCCCCGCATTTGGATAGAATGTCTTTGTTCTGTGGAGGTGCAAAGTATATGAAAGGGTTGAAATGAAATCTGTGAACCTCTCTTCTCGTTATATCTCTCTTTGAAAGCACGAGAACCTCGCATTCCGTGTCTATGTTATGAATGCATCTAATTGTTCAAATCAAATGAGAACAGTACTTCGAGGCTTCTTTTCCGCTTACCGTGTGTTCTTTGGGAAGCGTTTCTTTCGCCCGTTCCTTCGTCTTCGGATCATTACTGAACCACATGTACGCATTGCACGGTCCCTTGGGCTGTACCAGCTCGGTAGCAGCAGATGAAGCCCGCTTAGCCATGGAGGATAGCTTGTTTTCAGGTGACACACGTTGTGAAAGTGTCTGAAGCTTCGAAGGTGGAGGAAGGAAGGTAGGGAAATTCAGACTACGGGGGGACCGTGTTCAAAGGACAAGTTTTCCTCCACGCACGGATGACTAGGTTGCAATTAAACCTCTACAAGCTCAAAAATTGCCAGGTCTTTAAAAGTCATGCAGGAAGATCAACTATGGACAATAACTCTGCTATCGGCTATCTGGTGAGAATGGAACAGTAAAGGCTTCAAGTATCAGGACACGTAACAATGTCGCCATTCCCTCTCGTGGACGATAAAGCAATAATAAGTGATGAATCAGCAAGCAGAAAAGTAACACATGTGCTGTTAGCCCATGTTGAACCCGAGCACGGACCCGGCGTGAGGAGGGAAGGCCTCGGGAGCCGGAACCTTGCCATGGAGGTTGGGCACGGGAGGCAAGAACTAGGCGTTACCGTTTAACGGCTTCTGGCGTCATTCGCGCCAAATTCAAATCGGAGGCCAGTCGACGGCCCTCAGATGGCGTCACGGACAACGCTCGCTACTCTCGACGGACGCATTTCGCTACAATGAGCAAAGATTGCCTTTTGTTATCACGAATTATGTGTGTAAGAGAACCTGGACGACGCTCTTTGTGACTGTTCTGGTGCAAAGAACCATCCAAAGTGCGGCCGATCCGATCCACGTAGTCCCCCTCTGCGCACGGCTTGTTTGTTCCTCGCACGTTCTTTCTCTTATTTCTCTGCATTATGGCGCAACTCTACACAGATATGCCCCTCGATTTGATCTCGCCATTGGAAAGAGGGCAGTCTGACCATCAGCCATCTTCTTCAAGCTCTTCATCATCGTCCTCAGGGACGTCATCGTCGGGCGACAGCGGCAGTGGCAAATCTAGTAGCTCGAGTGGGGTTTCGTCTTCGTACGGGTCGTCTTTCTACGATGGGACAGAGTCAGAACCTACGACGAAAGGAAGCTGGGATTCTGACATCTCTACGTATCCTACGACGCCTTTTCATAAATCTTTTTGTTGCAAATGCCTGGGCTGGACGCTGGCTATTCTGCTCGTGCCAAGCATAGTAGTTGGGATTCTTGTATACAAACGTGTGCTTTGGTTTACAATGCCAACAATAACCTATGAAAAAGGCTCTTCTCTGCGCATCTCGACGTTAGATGGTCCACACTCGGCAACAGATTACAACGTGGTATGTAATGGGGGTGCTACAGATAGCGGGACTGAAATCGGAAGTACATATTACAATTTACACGGAGAGAAAGCTAGTGCTCGAAGTAAAAGGAAAACCAAATCGGTAGAGTGGAAGCGGCGTGAGAGAGATGTCGCACGTGTGAAGTGGTGGTGTTCTAACACAATTGAAGATCCATGTGCGTAGGGCGCCAAAAGTCAGACGCCTACACCCATCTCTTACCTCAACCCTTCCGTCCATGCCACACGTCTTTCTTACGCAGGCCATAAATGTGAAGGTGAATAATCCCAACAACTTTCCTCTCCGATTTAGCGATGTAGCTATGCAGTTGACCGGTAGGTAGTTTCTTTCTCTTTTTGGCCTTGTGTAGCACGATTGGTCCGTCTTCACTCTCCCCCGGCACTCATGTCACAATCAAATCTATGCACGCACAGATTTTCAAGGCCACTACGTCGGCACGGCTTCGCACGAGAAAATTGTCGCTGTACCACCCCATAGGTCCAGAAACTTTCAGCTAAAGGCAGAGATTCACACGGACGCATCGGAGATCTCTCAGATTGGGGAGGACTGCGTCGGGAATGGTCTAACCACGCAAATCAAAGCTCACGGGTCCCTACGCGCACAGATTATTCCCCACTTGATCTCCCTCCCAGTGCCTGTGGGTCCTTTCACCACACAAATCGACTGTCATATGATTTCGCCAGCGGAGGAGGGCGAAGTCCCAAAAGAGGCCGATAATGCCGCCGAGCCTGAAGCCCCTCCTGCTGAAGACGCAGCAGATCTTCCCGCCGAGCCTGAAGCCCCTCCTGCTGAAGATGCAGCAGCAGCAGATCCTCCCGCCGAGCCTGAAGCCCCTCCTGCTGAAGACGCAGCAGATCCTCTCGCCGAGCCTGAAGCCCCTCCTGCTGAATTCATAGCAGATCTTGGTGTTGACCCCTCTGCAACGGGTGAGGAGCTGGACCTACCAGGCCCCTCAATAGAAGCGGCACCAGCACCTGGGGCCGCCCAAGAAATTGAGGTCTCAGCAGGACTTGTAGGGCAGTAGACCCTAACACTTTTCTTTTTCCAGTCTTTCTCGTGCCAACGCATTATCACGATGAAAGTGGCCTTCTGTGCTATTACTTTCCCGCGTAACGTTTGAAGGTTTTACCGATCACTTTTCTCATGGCACTGTCGGTATCAACTATGCCGAAAAAAAAGGGATGGACATGACCTCGAGCAAATTGACTCTTGGCACAGTTGAGAAATTTCAATGATTATCCTTTGTCATGGCTTTTTGGGGGTAAAAATGATAGTTTCCAGGGGACAGCGTGGCCCTAGAATGGGCCGTGTGCTTGGATAGGAATTCTCTTAGCCAGATAGAGTGTACACTTACAAATCTAAGTACCAGCAAGCGAAAGTGACTGCCTTTAAGGTGGAGGTGCTTCAGCTGGTTAAAATTAACAGCGAATGAATTGCGGTACCCAAATGCTTCTCGTTTGCGTAAATTGTTTTACCTCAGTGCCTGTGAAGGGAGGGGCGCGAACATCTCAACCTCCCCGCTCCTTCCCGGGGGCACACCTTGTCGGGCAGCTCCCGTGCGCATTCATGTCACACCAACATGATACGTTTGGCGTAGCGAACAAAGGCACTGGCAGATGGCATCATGTCAATAAGGATTGAATTGCTATTCGTTAAAAAAATGTTATCATGGCTCAGATTCTGTTACTATTGGCCCACCGACTCTTTAATGCACCCACAGATGCGGGGCCGCCTCCCCGACCTGGGGCTCACTTGGCTATGAAAAAGGACTTATCAACATGGAGACCGTGAAATCAACCTCCGTGCAAAGTCATGCGAGCGCAGCCCTGACCTCCGATTTCGATGCAGCTTTTGCATTCCAAGTTGACGCTGACGACGACACCTCACTTCCTGACGTTACTTGCAGAAATCACGCCAATGAAAAACTCCCAACCCCTTTTGAATTATGGAAGTACATTTATGCAAGCATTTTATTCGGTAATCCTCTCCTACGGGACTTGGTATGGATTAATCTTGCTGTACACGTCACATTCTGGCTTCTCTTCTCAACCCTTCTGTGGGCAGTATTCTTGGGATACCTGCCATTTTCTATAACTTTCAAGGCATATTTCTTCGGATCTATGGCTGTCGTTGTAAGTATTGTAGTGACATAGTTTCTTTTTGGCGAATGCAAGCCTTACCGGTACTGTTGTAGAGCTTGCTTACCGACCCACATTTTCTTCTGCTAAAAAATCTCCAGGCCGTGTGCACAGATTTCTGGGGCATATTATTGAATGCGACGATGCTTATTCGCCTTCGCGACAATGTCAAGTACCCTTCCTTCGGAAAAGCTTGCAGAAATCTCATTCAAAACAAGCGTTTCTCCTCGATCGCTTCTTTGACGGGAGCTACCACCGGGGTCCGCATCCTCTACCTCACGAGCAACAACCTCATACCTTTCTTTGGCACGTTTATCTTGCCCCTACTTGTGCAAAAATGCACGGTGCGGCAAGTAGGGGTGGCGTGGGAACAGCAGGTGCGTAGGACGATTTCTGGGGCTGTGTCCTGGAGTGGGAGCGGAGAACATCCCTCATTCCAACTATTGTCACGCTTTTAATCGCACCTCTCACTGTGCTTGTCCTCTTTACATATCAGATGGACATGTCCTTGGCTGTCGGCATCAACGAGCGCTTGGGCTATCCTACCTCGAGGTACAGGGCCATCGCGTACCTCAAACACCGCTGGGGGGAAGATCCTTACCCGCTTGTGAATGCAACCTCCGTCATCATTCTTCCCTTGCTGGCATTCATCTTCTTTGTCATCCTTCCTTTAATGGTGGTTGGGCTCGTTAGGAAAAATCGGGAAATCCTGGCAGTAGGTTTCTCTTGTGTTATATTTTTGTTCGGTTTCATCCAATTTGCCAGACCATTACCCGCCAATATCTACTCCATGGCAGCTTATCGCTATACAGAGTACGGTGAGAATGATTTATTCTCCCGATGGCCCACCCTCGCTCCGAGAGCTTATCGAAGCCGGGCGAGAGAAAGGGAAGAAAGGGACGCAAAAAAAGCTGATGCAAATGCAGCACAGGCAAAATAGACCGCCGTTGGTGGAGATTCAAGCGAGGACGATGATGGATGGGTGCTTTTTCAGGGAGGAGCACAGGAGGAAGTGGATAGCGGAAGACAGGAGAATCGTCAAAATATTTGTGACGGGGAAAGATAATTTGAGATAGCAGCACACACGATGGCGCAAGCGCCAGCAAAATGCGCAAAATGTGTTGATGAAAATCGATCTATAGAGTTAATATTCGATAGATGATTTAATTTATCAAAGAAGGAGAAAAATTGGCCGGAACCCCCTTCCAATCTTTCTCATACCGCTTTCAAAAATAAATCTGTTTTTGAAGTCTTTTTCTACTGCCCATTAGCCAAAAGCAATGAACAGCTTCCCTTGCGCGTCCAGTTTCTAAATCTAAATGTCTCTTGCCGCTTTACGCGCTTATTTACGGTTGTCAATGCCAAAATTCGGGAGAGAGGAGGGTAAAGAGATGTGGTTTATTGAACCTCCCGCCCCGGGAGCGAGAAAGCAGCGAACACCACAACGTCATCATAGTTAGCACCCAGTCAATCCGGCACACGCCCCGCGAAGAACGCCTAATTGCTTTCGATATTCCCACACAGCATGGCAGATGGGGGGTCCGATCACCGGTCACAACGCCTTATAGTGCTCTACGGCAGTCAGACTGGCACCGCGCAAGATCTGGGGGAAGAACTCGCAAGGAAGGGCAGACGGCGAGGCTTCAGTCCCGTTGAACTCCAGGCATGGGATGATTATGACGTGACACGTCTGCCGGAGGAGACCCTATTGCTTGCTGTTGTGAGCACGACAGGAGACGGTGAAGAGCCGGACAACATGCGAAAGTCGTGGCGTTTTTTGTTGCGCAAGGCTTTGCCAGCTGGGTCGTTGGGGAGGCTACGCTTTGGCACTTTTGGTCTTGGCGATTCCACTTACCCTAAATTCAACGCAGTCGCCCGTCGTCTCCACACACGGCTCAAACAGTTAGGGGCCAAGCCGTTGGTTGAAATCGGATTAGGCGATGATCAAAGCCCCCGCGGAGTGCTCGGAGACTTCGATACATGGTGCCAGTCCATGTGGCCGGCCCTTCACGCCTTATGTCCAGGGGTCTTACTTCCTCCCGACGTGAACCGCCCAGCGTTGGAGCCCCTTATCTATGACTGCCAAGTTGTGGAGATATGTACCGGGGGGGCGGGAGATGATGTGGGTGACGCAGCCGCCCTTGGACATCGCGCAGCTCCTAACTATCCCAATGCTCAAGAGGGGGAGGAGGAAGACCTTGATGACTTGCCCGCCTTTTACCAGAGGCCTTATGGAGCCCGCAATCCCGGACCACGGCCTTTTCCAGCCCGACTTCTGGTCAACAAGCGCTTGACGCCCGACGACTGGTTCCAAGAGACTCGGCATCTGGAGTTCGACCTGGGAGGGTTCCTTGAGGGGGCGGGACAGGGGCGGGACGAGGACAAATGCGGCGGCCCCCAAGGGACACGGCAGGAGCGACAACCCTACCAGGCGGGTGACGTGGCCTACCTGTATCCAGAAAACCGTCCGAACGCGGTCTCTGCGTTCCTGCGCCTCTGCAACCTCCACCCCCAGACCATCCTTCGGATTCGCCACCACCCGGAGGGAAAGGCCCTGACAGACCTTTCAGGGCCCGGCGATGTGCCCTCCGAATGCCGGGCTGCCACCCTCTTTCGCCGTTACCTGGACATTAACGCGGTGCCCAAGCGGGCCGTGCTCGAGCAGCTGGCCTTGCTGGCCGAGAACCCCGAAGAAAGGGACAAGCTTCTGGAGCTCTCCTCGCCCGAGGGCGCGGATCTCTACCACGAGTACTGCTACCGGGAAAAACGATCCGTCGGCGAAGTTCTGCAAGATTTCCCCTCCGTTCGTCCCTCCCTCTCCCGCCTCCTCTCCCTCCTTCCCCGCCTCCGTCCTCGCGCCTTCAGCATCGCCTCCTCCTCCCACCCCCTTGGTCCCTCCCCCAACCAGCTCCATCTCTGTGTCGCAGTCGTCGCTTTTCGTACCCCTTACAAACGCCATCGCCAAGGCTTGTGCTCGAGCTACCTGGCGTCGCTGTCCCCCGGGAAGCGGGTGCCCCTGTGGATCAGGCCTGGGTCGTTCCTCCTGCCCCCTGATCCGCGGACTCCCTTGATCATGGTGGGCCCGGGCACGGGCGTGGCCCCTTTCAAGGCCATGGTGGAAGAGCGAGCGGCCCAGCGGAAAGCCATGGCGTCCGCAGCAAACGGGAGGCACGACGTGGGAGGGAAAGCGAACGTGGAAGGCGAAGGAAGCGTGGTCTCGAACAGGCCTCCACCCTACGAATGGCTGTTTTACGGGTGTCGGAAGGAAAAAGTGGATTTCTACTACCGGAAAGAACTGGAGGGGTACACCCGGGAAGGAAAGGGAGGGGATGAGGAAGGAAGAGGGGAGGGAGGGCTTGTGCTGGTGACGGCTTTCTCCCGGGACCGGGCTGACGGGAGCAAGCTTTATGTGACACACCGGCTCCAGGAAGAGGGGCCGCGGCTGTGGCCCTTGTTGGCGGGGGAGGGGGGACCGGGGTTGGACCCGGTGACAAACAAAGAATTGGCCTCCTTTTTCGTGGCGGGTTCGGCAAAACGGATGCCGACGGACGTGCTGAACACCCTCAAGGGCGTGGCGGCGACAGAGGGGAGGCTGGAAGGGAAGGAGGCGGGGCAGTTCTTGGACGGCTTGGTCCGGGCGCGCCGGTACTGCGTGGAGTCGTGGTCGGTGTGAGAGGGTGGGAAGTAGAGCAAGCTGAGCCCGGATTCGACTCCCGACAGAGGTGGGTGGGAGGCTCCAGGGAGGGGAGGTAGGGGACGTGGGGGGGGGGAGGAAGAGTGCATAGACGAAGCGGATGGCTTGTGCGAGCAGGGTGGAAGAGGGGCGAAAAGTAATACATATACCGGCCCAACGCTAGCCTTGTGGAGTATTGACTCGTCATGTATGCTCGGTCCGTCCCCCCTTGTCCTTTCTTTTGAACGCTCATAACATGCCATTCAGGCGATTCGCACGCCCCTGTTCCAGGAGCGAGTAGATGCCCCTCAAGACGAAAAACACAGCCATACATACGCAAATGGTTTCTCTACGCTGCACCTCCACATAAAACCTATGTATAATTCCCTCTCTCCAGCCCCCCTTCCTATTCAAACCGTTCCCCCCCCCCCCCAACCCCCTACAAAAAGGTCTTGGCGGAGGTGATTTTGTCCTTGCCCAGCTGTATGGCCGTGTTGGGCTGGCGCGTCACACTTAAGACCCTCTCCCAGGTCCGACCCACGGGATCCATGACTCGAGGGCTGGTCGCCACCACCAGGGGGATGGGCAAGTAAACGAGCCGGTTGTTGCAGAGGCCCACCGTGAACTGAGTAAAGCCCGCCATGGCACCGTGGACCGCGTTCTGGGCGAGGAGGGAGCAGTAGATGGAGTCGGCGGCATTGGCGGGGACGGAGCGGACCATGTAGGAAGGGTCGATGTACTTGACCGTGGACGGCTGCCCCTGGGACTTGAAGTAGATCCCGATCTTCTCCTTCAAGAACTGGCCGATGGCCGGGAGTTTCTTGTTCCCGCTCGCGTCCTTTTCCGCCGACTGGCCTAACAGCTCCTCCCCCGCCCCTTCCGCCACCACCACCACCGCGTGCCCTTTTTGTTGCACGCGCTGGGCCAAATGGGGCAGACAACCCCGCTCTCCCTCCAGGACTATGGGCACCTCCGGGATCAGACACAAATCCACGTCCCCGCTCGCCAACGTGGCATGCACCGCGATGAAACCGGCCGAGCGGCCCATCAGCTTCACCACCCCGATCCCGTTCGGCAAGTTGCAAATCGCCTCCGTCTTGGCGCATCGGATCGCCGCCTGCGCTGCCTCCACCGAGGTCTGGAACCCGAAGGATCGGTCGATCAAGTCCACGTCGTTGTCGATGGTCTTGGGGATGCCCACCACGGCGATGTTCAGGCCTCGCTTCAGGCACTCCTCCCCGATCTTGTTCGCTCCACGGTGCGTCCCGTCCCCGCCAATAATGTACAGCTGGCAAATTTGCTTCTCTTCCAGGAAGTGGATGATCTTGTCGATATCGAACCCGCCCCGGGAGGACCCCAAGATCGTCCCTCCCTCGTGATGGATCTGATCCACGAGCTCCGGGGTGAGCATGATGGGCAGACGGTGCGCGTCATGGAAGCCGGAGAACCCTCCGCGGATCCCGTACACGCCCGACTGGGCATTCAAAAAGAGGGAGGGGACGAGGGGGAAAAGGGGATCGCAGGGACGAAGGAACAAGGTAAGGAAATATGGGCCCTTGAGTGAAAGATGCATCAAACCGTTTGGTACATACGACGGGCCAGCATGCCCCTTTACTAGTCAAAAGAGTGAGACAGTGCGTGGGGTGTGCCTCCGGATATCACGCGTCCCATAAACGGACATACATGCACCCTCCCTACCCGTCCATGAGACTCACCTGGGCCCTGTAGAGATGAAAAAGCGAATTGACAAGCTCCCTGATGACATTATTGAGCCCGGGGCAGAGGCCTCCACACGTGACTATGGCCGCGCGCACCTTCTCAGGCTCGAAATGGAGCTCTTTGCGCGGACCCGCGCGGACGTAAACTTTCGTCTCAGGAGGCAAACCCTCCCGTCGGACAATATCAGCAATAATCCCGTCTTGGTGGCCCAGCAATTTGTTGTACGCAATCGATTCTCCCGAGGTTGTTCCGCTCATCTGAGAAAGATTCTGGACGTGGGCACCTTTGAAAGTCTTTCCCAGGTTAGGGATCTCCAGCAGGTTGGCCTGGTGGATGTGCGCACACTCCAGGTCTTTGATGCTGAGTTCAGAGGAAAGTTTCGAGTCTTTGACCGACTTGTATTTGATTACTTTGGCCCCGGAGGGGGCCTGACCGCCTTCCTCTGATGAGGCAGGAGGTGGATGCAACATGTCGGGGCCGCGGAAAAATGCGACTTTTTTGTGCTTCCGGCTGTAAAGGGCCAGCGTCGTTGCAGTGGCAGCCGAGATAAAAAATAACGACGCTGCGATGGGCGGATGAGTTTCCATTTTGGCCTCGGACGAAAATTAAGTTTGGTGTCGGGGGCTAAATGAATCCAGGCGGACTCACCAGAAGCCGAAGGGAAGCGAGGAGACGCTTTTCCTGTGCAGATTGCGTCGAGGAAATAAACTTTGAACAACCAACCACGCATCTAAGCAACAACATGCATCAATCGAAGCGGTTGGCTGACCGGTCTTGCGAACGGAGGTGAAGTTTCGTTCTGAATGAATGATTACTAGTGGAGCAACATGCACACTAAAGCCTGCTTAAGCGAGCGCAGCAGTATCCGCGTTCGCTCAAGAAGCGATAGCTATGAAATAGCATGGCCCACACACAAGCCGCCAAACTGGGGTACTCACATCCACCTCTATCTCCAAGAAAAATTGCCGCTGTCTCATGCATTCCCCTTTTTAGGCATCTTCATATTTGCATGGCTTTTTCACCTCGAAAGCCCGACGTCCAGACCGATGGCCATGAACCCAAAATTCAGGACGTCGTAGTGGTTGGCGCGGGCATCGCGGGGCTTGCGGTTGCTAATGCCCTTCGACTCAAGGGTATAAATGTCACTGTATACGAACGTGCGTCACAATTGGATCGACAACGGGGAGCGGGTACGGGCTTGAGTCCCAACGGCCAACGATGTCTGCACGCGCTGGGGTTCTCTCATGAGATGGTGTTGGACGTGTCCACCCCTATTCGTGAACACATCCTCTGCAACGAAGACCGAGTGCTGGTCCGCTCTGATTACCCCTGGCGTTTGTATGAAAAATACAAGATGCCTATCACAGGAACGTTGAGGGGAGGTTTAGTAAATATGATGGCCGAACCCCTTCGAAAAAGCAAAAGCCTTCATTGCGGCGAAGCTGTAACAAACGTGGAGGAACGTCCTGGAACGGGGAAAATTATTGTCACATTGGCCTCGGGAAAAACCCATGAGACCGATTTGGTGGTAGGAGCAGACGGCATTCACAGCACGTTGGCCCCCTTGGTGCTGGGCAAGGAGATGGATCCTCCCATATACACAGGCTCTTCTATTTTTTTTGGTGTCATCGACAACTTTCAGAAAGGCCCGCAATCTTTGCCACCCGCAGACACGACTCAATTGGCAGGTCTCATTGATCACCCTGCGGCCATCGTCCAGGTCCTTGGGCCCATCAAACTCTTCCTCGTGGCCGGGGGGGCAGGCTCGGAGAAAAAATTGGTGTGGAAACTGAGCTATCCCACGCAAACGCCTCCGATGCGCAAGGAATGGGCTCTCGCTGAAGGGACAGTCCGCAAGGAGGTGCAGGCATACCTTGACGAACGTAGGAATTCTGGGGCGAAAGTTGCCACCATCTCCGTTATCCAGGACTTGCTGGATCGTACATCCGACGCCCGATTGCTCCATTTTGGGCTCTTCTCCCGCAAGGAGAAGGCGTACTGGCACAAGGATCGCCTGGTTCTAATTGGTGACGCGGCGCATGCTACCTTGCCGCATGTCGGACAGGGTGCGAACATGGCACTGGAGGACGCCGTGGTCCTGGCCGATGCCCTGGAGGCGCACGACTTTCGGCACGTGGAAGCCGCCTTGAGTTCTTTTTATGCCCGGCGGCGGGAACGAACGAAGCGGATAGTGGAGTCGAGTAGGGTCATGGGCTGGTTCTTGGACGCGCGGACTCCAGTGGGCGTGTGGCTGAGGAATGCCGTATTGGTGGGGGCCATGCGGATGGATTGGTACCTCAAGTTCGCGGAAAAGGAAGTGATCGGAGGCTTTGTGCTTGGAAGGGATGATGCCAAGGGGGATTAAAAGGGCTGAAGGGGCGCGATGTGAGAATTGTCTTGTCTTTCCTTTCTGTTCCTGCGAAAGCAACTATAGCAATTTCCACGCCCCTGAAATACCAGATGATACCAGCCATGGCTGCAAAGGAGTGCGCTTGCAGGATCAGTCCGGCGTCTCACGCTGATTAGCATTTCCAAAAGGAGATAGATGCAGTGAAGGGCTGTCATGTTTGGAAACTTTCACAGACCAAGTGCTCTGCTCGTTGCCCAAAACCTACCAATGGAAACTGCAGTGATCGAGAGGAGCATGAAAAGGCATTGCCATCTCCACAGGGATAACTTTGCGTAGCCCGACTCCGCATCTGCTTTTAAAGCTTGAAAGAGAGCAAGGGCATGATGTACAGAAGTCTATTTTGCATGGTTTGCTAGGACATGTAGAAACTTGGCGGGAGGAGGTTGCTACGGTGTTCCACTAGTAGTAATGCTTCTTTTTCTTGAAAATCGTTCCATTCGGGGTATCAACCGCCCAAGGCCATTCTATTGACATAAAAACTGCAAATTGAGGACGGTTGTTGCCTTGGGGAGATATGGCGCTCATCTTTGCGGCATTCCTTTGGCTCGTCTCACTGCGACAGGGGCAACGGATCGGATCGCCCATTGCCCTTGCAAAGCTTCGCGGAGGGTACCTCAAGTCAGCGTCGGAAAAAACCTTGGGCACCGGTCTTCGGGACGCGCGCCTTGTCGGCCAAAGTGACGAATGGCGTGTTGAATTTTTCTTTGTATGGTTTCCTATATGTCATGACATGTGGACGCGGTACTGTCGCGGTCGTGGTGGGTCGGAGGGACAGGACAAGATACTTGACTAACGAGGTTACGAATGTAGTCAAGGGCGGCAATTGTGCTAGTTGCCGTGCCACGTGCGCCGCCTCACATGGTCTAGAAGACTCGTGAAAGCACAATGTCATTGATTTCTTGTACATAGGGTACTCCTGTCCCCTCCTTGTTCTCTGCTCTGCCAATGATGAAGGGCCTGGATAGTTGGATTACGATATCCTTGGAGTATCGCTCGAGCAAATGATCTCCGAGAGGTGAATGACTGGCTTCCCCTTCGATCTTGCATGCAGCCACGCACCCACACTCGACCCCTCTCCATCAATCACTAGCACAGAGGAGGAGAAGGAAGAGGAAAAGGGGTAGTGAGGAAATGGGCTTCTATAAATCGTCTTCTTCGTCCACTGAGGGCAGTGTACAGACCACACCTCCCCAGCCCGGCAACTCCCTGATGTGGGGGGACTCGGCTCTTTATGAGAGGGTCGAACATGTCCAAGAGCAGGAAGAGCCGCAGCAGGATCATACACAGATTCCGTCGCAAAGCTTCGTTGGGTTGGGCCGGAGCTTATCCTTGTCTGCATCCTCTGTCCTCAACAGCGTCACCTCCAACGCCAGCAACCTCCTACTTACCGGAGGGAGCAACGGTTTTCCCTGCCCGACTCCCAAAGCCGCGCACGCACCGAAGGAAGGATCCAGTGTGGGCGAGGAAAAAGACGAGGATGAGGATGATTTCGAAAAGGTGCGCCGTGAAGACGCATTCCCCCCCCCCCCTCTTTCGGCACGTGGATGGGTCCAAAGCTGGACTCCGCCCTGGGCTATTTATTGACCCTCAAAGGCGTCACCTCTGCCGTCATCATGTACCTGGCGGTGTACTGGCGGTTGAAGGGCTCCTTCTACGAGGGCCAAGCCGGCAAGTGGGAAGCACGCTATCGGGAGCAGGTAGACAAGGGCCGCACGATGGAGGCGGCTTTGAAGACCGCCTTGGCGGAGGCAATGCAGGCGCGGGATGGCCTGGCCCTCTGCCAAGAGGAACAGGCCTCCTGCTGTCTGACGCGCGGGCCCACCCCCATGCCGGCACTGCCAGCGAACCCTACGGGCGCCAAGAACGAGTCCGGGACCCTTGAGTCGGGAACATCGTCGCCGGCAAACGAGCGCCGAGGGGGGAGGTCGGGCAGGAAAGGGGCTCACAGCCATCCCATCTCCAACCCGGATCCCTCGTTCACGTCTGTGGGGTCCCCTCCTCGCCCCGAGCCCTCGGTGGTTCCTCCAACGCCCCGCCGCCCCTCTTTCCTCCCCCCCGGTGGCTCCTCCCCTACCCCCCACCTGTCCCGCTGCCTCCTCCACCTCGACGTGAACCAGAGCCCGTGCACGGCGGAGGCCCTCCAGCATTTGACCGGCTGCGTGGGCCACGTGCTCACTTCTTCGGAGCTTGTCCTGAAGGAGGCCTTGAAGCAGGTACGTCGTGGGAGAAGCTTAGGTATCTCCTTTCCTCTTCTCTCTTCGTCCCTGCCTTTCTCGAAGGGTTGAGCACCAATAAGGGACGTTCTGACCTGTTTTAACTTGGCACGTGCTTCCAATCATTGTCTGCTCCCAGGGCATGGGTATGATGGGGAAGGCTCAGAGCCTGGTCGACTCGGTGGAGAATTTTGTGGACGAGGCCACAGCCGAGGCGCTCGTGCGCGTTGACGGATGGATGGAGGGACTGGCGAGAGGCCTGGTGGCGGGCGAGGGCGACGGGATGTGCGGTCAAGGGGGATCCCCGCAATCAAGGCAGGGGTGAATCTGGCTGCGAATTGCCGGTATGTGTGTGTGCGTGGTGCCCGCAGGAGTTTATACCGTGGAGGATGGGGAATAATGGACGGCCAAGATAAACGGAGAAGGCGGCAGGACGAGGATATGGGGGGCTGGAAGGGCAGAGAGAGAGGAGGTTCAAGCATGTGAGAGGACGGGCAGGAAGAGGGGAACGCCTTCACGTGAGGTTTTCCTCCTGGGATGCCTTGATTTCGAGGCCGGGAGACCGGTAATCAGAGACGTGTTGCTGTACATTGCTCAAAATTTTACATAACGAAAACGGGCACTTTAAGCGTAAGGAGATCACACCGTGAACATAAGGTTATCCAAAGAGCAATAAGTGGTGTTTGCTGACGATTGATCGATAGTCGATTGAAAGAAAGATCAACTTGGCAAAGCGCTCTTTTTATGTGGCAACCTCACATCATTGGCTAAGATGCCGCGACACGAGCGAAAGCCCACTTTACAAGCGTTGCGTACGCCCTTGCTGTAGAGAGAACGTTTTACTTTCTTGGATATAAAACACTATCGTGCTGTCAGCTATCACGTCAGAGTAGGTTTAAATAGTATTTCGTCCTGGAAGCTAATGGACTCGCTGTCGTCCGTGGTCAAGATAGCGAACTTCGCGGTCATCGGCCACATAGGCTGCGTCGGAATCTAGCAAGCAATCCGAAGTGGTCGGAAAGGAAGAGGGATTCCCTTGACTCAGTTCCCACGAGGCATATCTCTTCCGCCTCCCATGCATGCAGGCATCCTCCCGGCATGTCCTTCCCTCCCTCCGTCGGGATGGCCGTGCCCCTGTAAAGCACCCGGTCGTATCGCATCTGCGGGTCTTTCCGTGGCATGGCGATGAGGGTGTTTCTTGTCCCGTCGAAGGTGAAACCCTCCCTCTCTTGGGCCCTTCCTTTGTGCAAAATCGGCCACAAGTCTCGATAAAACGGGAGCCTGTCAGCGAGCACATCGTTTTCGAGGGTTTTTGGTCCCGTATCGGCGTCATAGTTACGCTCAGAATCGAAACTAGGGTATGCATGGGGGAGGAGGAGGGAGGGATGAGGGAGGGGTTGAGGGGAAGGCCAAAAACGCGATATCGTCTAAGACTACCATAATCTCATGGGCAGTTCATAAGGAATATCCAACCCGTCTTGTTGCTTAACTTGAAGTCTCCGCCGAGTATCACACGTCGTCCTCTTTGCTCTGCCTCCCGCAAAGCTTGGCTTATCGTTGTCAATTGCTCGGCTCTAAGAGGTGCCGAATTGAGTGATTCTAAATGTACATTGCCCACCGTCCATCCCTTGTGTCCTTTGCTATACTCCGCATGGAAGCTTTCATTCTTTTCCTTCATCGCTTTTCCTTCCCCTATGCACCCGAGATGAGTCAGGAGGAGGCGACGGCCCATACGGGTTGGCAGGTCAACCGTCTCGAAAACTGGCTTGTGCACTCTCTTTGCGAGAGTTAAGACGCCATATGGCGTGAGCGCATCAGGGTTTAACGTTGAAGGTAAATAGTCGTTGTGCTCGAGCCAAGTAGTGTCGCTGTTGCTGTCTGAAAAGCTCCATCTCGAGTTACTTGGTCTTTGAAGAAGGGTGAGAAAACCGGGCACCACTTCTTGGAAACAAATTACGTCCGGTTGCAATCGCGATGCCTCGTCCAATATGTATTTCATGCGAGTCTCCCATTGAAAGGGTGCAAAGTACACGTTCCAAGTCAACACCGAGAAAGCTGCCGGGGGTGTTGGGCACACAAGGCGATTGGCCGATGGGATCATAGGCCTCCTGTTAGAAAAAGAAAAAACATGTTAGAACATAATCCTCACAAAATCGCACAATGTTTTTAGAACTTCACGCAAAATTGAAATATTTTGTCATATATCGTGGTCTCTTTGGCATAAAAGGAGAGGGCCTCGTTACCTGCGGCAGCTAAGCGATCGAAGCTGAGACAGCGAGGCGTCATGGGAAACGCATTTTTGGGCGATGCCGCAGAGTTATGAGGGCCTCCTAATGGGAAGAAGTGGCATGTTTGATTCGCAAGACATACTTAATTTACCTCACCAAAAACAGTGCTCGTACAATACGTGGGGAAGGACAAGCCCATGGAGGAAGTAGGAGGGGAGGAGGTTGATACGAGCTCATACACCCAGGTGCGTGCCGTCACTTTTGCATTGAAAACTTTCTTACGTGTTGAGGCCCGAGATAGGAGACAAAAGCGTGCGTCCTCGCTTGAACGCTACTAGCACCGCATGGTGGCGGGAGGTTTTTCCACCGTTGCTTGCGCTGTCCTCCCTCGCCTTTAAATAATTCACTGACACCTCATCGCACTCTCAGTTTCTTGAGTCCATGTTGGCAAGTGCCACAGCTGGTGTCATCTCTCGGATTCTTTGCCACCCTCTAGACACGTGCAAGGCCCGACTCCAGAACCCCGGAAGCGAGTTTACAAGCACTTTACAGGTTTTTCGACAGACATTGCAGCAAGAGGGTCTGGGGGGGCTTTACAGAGGCCTCGGGACAGTCGTCAGCATTGGTACACCTGCTTTCATGCTGTATCTCGCCACGTACGAGTATGCGAAAAAACTGTGCCTTTCCATACCTGCACTGCAGCACGACTATCAGTTTGTGGGTCATTTCAGTGCGGGCATGGCGGCCGAGACCGCATCGTGCCTGATCTACGTCCCTGTCGACGTGGTAAAGGAGCGGCTGCAGGTGCAGCGTCGGTTGCTCAACGGACGGGAAATTCCGGGAAGTCTGCCTATGTATAGAGGGACGTGGCATGCACTGTCGACAATCGCGCGACAGGAGGGCTTGCGAGGTGTCTATCGGGGCTATGGAGCGACGCTCTTATCTTTCGGCCCCTTCTCTGCTTTCTACTTCGTCTTTTACGAGACTTTCAAAGGGTGGGGACTCCGCCACCTGCGTCTAGACCAGGCAGAGACCCTACCTTTCCACATGACCTTGGCGTCGGCAGCAAGCGCTGGCGCGCTCGCCTCCCTCATCACCAACCCCATGGATCTCGTCCGTCTGAGACTACAGGTGCAACGAGGCTCTTCACTTCCTCCATTGACTCCTGCCCCGCACTCCTCTCCTGCACCGTCTGCTAGCTTTCCCTCATCTACCGGGGCCTCGTGGACGGGAGTGGGATCCCCGGCTCAGGTTCACGGCGCCCCGACGGCTCCACCGTCGCACCTCCCGATGGTAAAGGGGGAACGAGTAGCAGACACCGCCGCGATTGTAAGGGAGCAATACCATAACACACTGGACGGATTGATCAAGGTATATAATCGAGAGGGTTTCCGTGGGCTGTTCAAAGGCTCCGGTGCTAGGATCGCCTTCTTCACTCCCTCGACGATGATTTCCATGAGCGTATACGATACCCTCAAAGGGGAAATTCACAACTTACTTTCCTGATAGAATAGAAAAAGAAACAATAGATCAAAAAGGGAACGTACAACTAATTGTGGGCTGGTCTTGTGCACGAGCTCTGTCGATTTTCATATTCCTAGAAAGCAATAATGATGGTGTGATTTTGACGGTAAAACAACCTCCTGGCCATACAACTCTCAGGAACGTAGTCGCGTTTTAAGCTCGAACCTTACCATAAAGTGAGCATCTTCCTTTACGATTCAGATGTCACCTCCCATATAATTGTGGGGACTGGGATCTCCTGAAGGGAATCAATAAGCCGGGAGGACAGCATCCGTCAAAGCGTGACGCAACGGACAAATGCAACGTGACCATATGCCCTGCTTGTAGTTCTCACTTCCACAGATCGTCCGTTCAGGAGCCAAACCATTTTTTCACCAAATAAAAACTAGACAGGCAAAGGTTGCAAATAATAAAAACAGCCATGAGCGTCACAGCTGAAGTGTTTCCTGATAAGAGGGTAGCAATTATTCGCTTCAGTAATCCCCCCGTTAATGCACTGAGCAAGAAGCTGTGCACGCGTCTGAAGGAAGCAGTCGCGAATGCGCAACAAGATACCAACATCCGGGCTGTCCTTCTAATGAGTGGAGAGGGGCTTCCATTCTCAGGAGGTGCAGATATCAAAGAGTTTGACAACCCACCCTCCCGCGATAATGCAGAAGTGGGACCTTTAAGTCTCTTGATCGAGGAGATCGAAAGCGCGACCGTACCCACTGTAGCCTGCATCCATAAGTACGCATTCGGTGGTGGCCTTGAAGTCGCTCTCGCCTGTCATTATCGGGTATCAATGCCTACGGCACTTTTGGGCTTGCCCGAAGTCAAGCTTGGGTTGATTCCAGGGGCCGGGGGGACCCAGAGGCTCCCTCGCCTGGTAGGATGGGAGGCAGCGGTCCGCATGGTCCTGACGGGCGATCCTCTTCCCAGCACAGAGGCCCACGGTATTGGATTAGTGGACGCGGTGGCAAAGGGCGGGAAGGAGGCAGGGGCTGCATTGCAGGAGGTGGCGTTGACTGTCGTGAACGACCCGAAGACCGGATGCCATCGACGGGCCATCGATTTGCCCGTCCCCAGCAATGCTTTGAACCCTTTAGAGACATGCCAAACGTTCGCAAAGAAGGCAGGGATCAAGGTAGAGGCCTCCGATCGAGGGGGGGAGGCTTTTCAGGGTGCCCTGGAGGCCCTGGCTGCGGCGGCTCTGCCTGACCCTCGGAGAGGCTTGGATCTGGAGGCTCGGGTATTCAATCGGCTCTTGCGCAGCGAGCAATCTAAGGCGCGACGGTACGTCTTCTTCAGCGAGCGCAGGGTTGCGTCTGATCATCACCTAGGGCTGAGAGGGGACGAGTCCTTGGTGGAGATCAGGCACGTGGGGGTGGTGGGCGGGGGGACCATGGGAGCGGGCATTGCCATTGCCTTTTTGGATGCGGGCGCGCGGGTGACGCTGGTGGAGGTGACGACGGAGGCCTTGGCCAGGGCCCACGAAGTAGTGCAGGGGATCGTAGCCTCCCGGGTCCGGCGAGGACTCATGTCGGCGGCCCAGGCCGCGGTCTGGGCGAGCCAACGACGCTTCCAAGGCACGCTGTCGCTCGGCGATTTGTCCGAGACAGATCTGGTAGTGGAGGCGGTGTTTGAGGACATGGCCCTCAAGAAGGACATCTTCCGGCGCCTGGACGCGCAGTGCCGCCCGAGCACCATCCTCGCCACCAACACCTCCACCCTCTCGATCGACGACATCGCAGCCGTCACACGTCGACCCGACCGGGTTCTTGGCATGCACTTTTTCAGTCCCGCCCACATGATGAGGCTGGTGGAAGTGGTCCGTGGACAAGCTTCCTCCACTGCTGTCGTCGGAGCCCTCGCCGCTGTGATCAAGCGGATGAAGAAGGTATGCGTGGCCGTGGGGAACTGCGACGGCTTCGTCGGGAATCGGATGCTCTTCAGCTATCAGAAGGAGCTCCAACTGATGGTGAGTGGTCGCATGGGAGGGTCGTGGCGCCACCTCCACTCCCCTGTGTATGCCCCTACTCGTGTCCCACCTCCGGTCCTTTTTTTGATTGCGCGTGTTCACCGCCATCTGACCCTACGATGAACAAAGGTGGAAGAGGGCGCCGACCCATATCGCATCGACAAGCTCCTCTTCGACTTTGGTTTCCCCGTCGGGCCTTTCGTCATGTCTGACATTGCTGGCCTGGACGTTGCCCGCCGCATCAAGCAACAACGGCAGCAACGAAAGCTGAAGCAAAGCTCAACTGGCAGGGACAATCTTTCCTCAGAGCGTGATTCGGACGTGGCTGACAAGCTTTCCGAGTCCAGCGGAAGGCTGGGTCAGAAAAACGGCCGCGGGTGGTACCGTTACGATCCTGCTATAGGCAAAGGGCGCACCCCACTGCCTGATCCCAGTGTTCAGACTTTCCTGGAAAATTTTCGTCGTTCTAAAGGTTTAACACCACGTAATCCTCCGCACACGGACAAGGAAATTCTTGAACGAAGCCTTTTCCCCCTCCTAAATGAAGGCATTAAAATTATCGAAGAAGGGATCGCCAAGTCGGGAAGTGATGTTGACATTGTCTGGATTTATGGCTACGGGTTTCCCGCGTGGCGTGGGGGGCCTATGTACTACGCAGAGCACCATGTAGGATTGGCCAATCTGCTGGCAGGGTTGAATAAGTACGCTCAGAAGTACCCTTGCTGCTCACATTTTAGGCCAGCGGGGTTGCTCCAGGACCTCGTGCGAAAGGGACAAGGTTTAGTGGCGCGCCTATAGATTTGAAAAGAAAGTGAACGTAAATATAGTACTTATTCTCGAAACCTCAAAGGTCGAGGAAATTGTGGTAAGACGCGATATTTGTTTTTAAAAGACACGCAGAATTTTAACCTCCCCCCCCCTCGTTCAGTTCAAACCCGTCGTTCAACTTGACTTTCTCTTTGCGCGAGAAGTCAGTATCAGCGCATACCCCCGGTTCTCAATCGTTCTTGCCCTCTCACTGCGCTTTTTATTCACACGTTGCAGGCCATGTGGGCCACGGTTGGTGGGCGTGACACCATGTGGCTGTCTCGTTACGTGCTTTTTCTTCTTTGGAGCACGGCAGCCGGTGACGCCTGGGGCCCTCCGCGGTCTCCTCTTCTTCAACGTCGGGAGCGCATGCCTTCAGGCCTCTACACTTCTCATACCGGTCTCGCCTACTGTTCACAACCATCCATAAAAGCCGCCAAACCATTTGATGACGATCCTGCATGGTTTCCTTCGCCATCTTCATTTTCTGCCACGCATCATGCTGGCTTTTCTCCTTCCTCCACACTTCCCGGCCCCGCCACCACGACTAGAGAGGCCCACGCGCTGGCGTGCCTCGATGCTTGCCCCCTTGTTGCTGTCTTGCGGGGTGTGACGACCACAGATATGTACGAAACCTTGCAGACGCTACGACAGGCAGGCCTGACCATGGTCAGCGTTCCCGCGGAGTCCCCTGCTGGCTTTGAGGGGTTGAAGGCCCTGGCATCCCTCATCTCCTCGTCTGGCGCTGCTTCTTCCTTTTGGCCTTCCCACGCGCCCACGTCGGGAAGTGGGTGTGATGAGACGTTACCACCGCTGGCATTGGGCGCGGCCACGGTCGTATCTGTGGCACAGGTGGACCTTGCCGCCGCCGCGGGGGCTTCCTTCATAAGCTGCCCCCACACCGACCCCGATATCATATTGCGGGCCCATAAGCACGGAATCCTATGCCTTCCAGGCATTTTGACGCCCACGGAGGCCTTTCTGGCGCTTAAACATGGGGCAAAGGTGTTGAAACTCTTTCCTTCCCAAGCCGTACCTCCAGGCATGGTTGCTTCTATCGCGGCAATCTTGCCCCCGCCCACGCGCTTGCTCGTTTCGGGAGGGGTAAAGGCAGAGGACATGCCCGCCTATCGTGCAGCAGGTGCAAAGGGCTTTGCGCTGGGATCCACGCTATTTCAAGCCGGGCTGAAGGGAGGGGAGCTGGCCAGCCGAGCCCGGGCCTTCATCCAGGCTCTGGAAAGGGCCCCGGACGGGGAGATGGAGGGCGAGGCCGTCCGCGGGGGATGACCACGGGGAAAACATAGAGGGTAGAGGGCCACGAGTGTACATAAGCTGTTCTCAGATGCGCTGAAATGATCGTCACGCAGGTGAAGCAAAATTTAATCTTTAAAATAGCGGTTTAAAGGCTGTTCGCCGAGGAAGGGGATAGGGAGGTGAGGGTCGCCCTGGATGGGGCTCCCGGATGTCCCTTTGCATTTATGTTCGATTTCATTTCTTGTACTCTGTACCTGGGCGTAGACTCCTTCCCCTTCTCCCTCTACGGCTTCCCCCCTCGACCAGATCCTGCAGGACCCCTCTGATCACCAATCTGTCTACCGATGCCCCTCCCCTCACATCCACGCTTATTCCCCCGCGTTCTCATCCACAAATCAGTGCTGTATCATGGCCTGTCCAGGCCCCTTCCAGGCCTCCGGGCCCCCTCGTTCCCTCGTGTCATCACTCTCACCCACCCATCTCCTTCCCTCCTTCCCTCCCTCATCGACCCACTTTTCCCGCCAGCCGCCACGGCGCCGAGTCCGAGAAGATCGGAACGAATTTGTTGATCTCTTCCTTCTGGCCTTGGAGGATGCACTCGGCGATCCAGACGAGATTCCTGAGAGGGAGGAAGTCACCAAGTGAGTAAATCCATGATAAAAGCCCCCCAACCGCCTAGACAAAACATAGCACGCCCCATTCCTTCCTATCCCCCCCTCCCTCCTCCCACACCTGATCTCCTGCTCCTTCAGCTTCACGTAGGCGTAGAAGGAGGCGAAATGCATCTGTCCGTCGAAGGCCATCTCGAAGGCTCGCACGTCCTGCTCGTAAAACACGTCCTCCAAGGTCTTGTCCTGGGAGACAAGGGGGGGGAAAGGGGGGTATAGGGGCCCGTTGAGACGCACTATTCATAGAAGCCAGCCGCGTCCGGGGCGGCATCGTCCCGCCGGAGGAGGAAAGAAGGAATGGGAGGGTGAAAGGGAGGGAGGAAACGAGGGAGAGGTGACAAGAACCTTCAAGCCCGCGAGGGAGGCGTAGAGTTTTTGGTACTCGGGCACGGCGCTGAGCGCGTATTCGATGTTGTTCTCGTCGGTGACATCGGCCAGGCGGGCGGTCCCGGCGGGGTACAGGTAACCAACGGCAGGGTAGAGCTTCTGACGGGTGGAGCGCATGGCGGGCTCGTTGAGGGGGGTGCCGATGCTGGAAAAGGGAGAAAGGGAGAGAGGGAGGGAGGGAGGGAAGAGGGAGGAAGGGAGGGAGGGGATCGTTGAGGAGGAGAAGGCGAGCCCGCGGGGGAGGACGGGGAGCAGGGAGGGAAGGGATACCTGTTCACAGTGATGTTGATGGCCATTCGGTCCGCGCGCAGCATGATCAGGTGGCCCATAAAGTTGGCGGTCTCCCCCCCTATGGCCTGAGTGACCCTGTAGAAGTCCTCGAGATAGAGCTTGTGGAGCGAGTTCTTGATGACCTGGTGGGATGCAAGGGGGGAACGGCGGGTGTCATCTTCACGGAAAAGGACACGGGCGGATTGGATCGGCCCTCTACTGGCGCCTACGCTCCCCACCCCCGTCCCATGACCCATGGCACACCCCCAGAGCTTCCTCTCCGCCGTCGTCGGTCCCGACCACGCCCCAGCCTCCGTCACGCCCGCCTTTCCACCTACCTCAATCTGAACTTCTTCCAGAATGTTCCTCATCTCCGAGGCCTCCCCCAGATGCTCTGCGCTGTCCTCCAGGTACTGGGAGAAGTAGGGGCCCACGGGGGTGTCGATCAGGACCGTCTGGTACAGGTCCGCGTACCCCTTGGGCGAGGCCTCGAATGTGGGGATGGAACGCATCGTGCTCTCTTTGAAAAGCCCCAGGGGGTTGCACTGCTTGATGAGCTCGTTCGCGCTTCGACCGCTCAAGGTCCCCTTCAACAGAAGCATCACGTTATCGATCATGAATTCGTAGGATATGTAGTCCAGGAACGTGGCCAATGGCTCCACCGCGTGTGCGCGCAAGAAATCCATTTCCTGCACCAACTTCTGCAAGGCCTTCTCGCGGAAGGAGGCGGGAGTGATGTGCTGCTCGTTCGACATGAACTGGTCGTAGTCCGTCTCCTGCAGGTTCATCTTCATGTCCTCAAGGGTCTCGCACTGGGGAGTGCAGGAGAAGTAAAGGGGGAAATCAGACAAGATCGACTGTTGTTGCACTTCTACGCTATGATGCACCCTCCAGTGTCAGCCCCTTTGCCACGGCACCAGAGCATGCCCTGTCCCAAGTCCCGACACGCGTCGCCGCTGTCGCAATTCTCCAGTGCTCTCAGACATACGACACGGCGCCTGTTTTGGGCCGCTACTCCCACCCACATCCTCCTCAATAAGACGGCTCCCCCAATGTACCTGCGTCAGATGGTGGTAATCGTAATCCGTCAAAAGGCCCGAGCGGAACCCCCGCACGACGGCCTCCGGAAACCCATGCTCCAAGTTGAATGTGCCGATGCCTCCAGCATCCATCACGTCTGTTGCTACCGACATACTGTCTGACCGTGTGTATATTTTCGAATGATGTCTTCTTTAAATTCTTGCTAATAGTTGCTTGGAATTTCTCCGCTTCTCAATTCCTGTTGTTCGTCAATCCGTTCGCTCACACGGAATGGACAAACCCCACAAGCACCTCTCCTCCTTATAATGCGGATGCCGCTACGGCTGCCTCTACACCAAGGGAGGCCTGCACAAAGAAATTCACAGAGAGAAGTATGAGCTTGATATACGAGACTGCGACAAACATTCCTGTCCCCCTGTTAAAAACTATGGGAGCGGTAGGGAATCTTACCAACCGCCACAAGGCTCGAGCACGAAACCCCTCTTAATCTCTCCAAAAGGAAAGAAGCATCAAGACCTCTCGTACACTGCCCACATAGCCCAATCCGTGTACGATACGGGGGGCATCCCATTTCCCACTATCTACTGCATTGAAATTTTCAGTGCAACAGCGCACGAGTCTCGCCGTAGGGCCATGGGTACCTTTTCCATCACGTCATCGCCTTCCAGATGGCGACGCTTGCACTTGGAGAGGTCAAAGCTATGCCTATGAAGAAAATCGTTTCCGGCAAAGAAAAGGAACATAAAGATCATTCAAAAGATTTATTTTCCTCTTTGCGAGGAAAGCCATGTCCGAAGTACCCCCAAAAATTCCTGGAGAAAAATTATGCGCTTTTTTTAAAGAAAACAAAAATCTTCTCCTTTCCCTAGCCAGTTACTCAAGAAAGGTTTTCTCCTGGACAAAAAATATATATGTATATATATATATATACAAGTTTCTTTTCTAGGAACGATATTTTCCTATATGGATTGTTTTTTGTCTCCTGACCAGCCACCCAAAATAAGTTTCCTTGGCAAGAAAACTTGTTTTTCTGTGAAGGAAAGAATTAAGGAAGATAATGATACTTCCCAATTATAAAAATGTCTCTTTGCAAGAAAAAGCAAAACATTAATTCTCGCCAGCAAAGGGAATCAAACTTTCTGGCAACAATACAAACCAACTGTTTCGCGGCAAGAGAAGAATTGATGTTCTCAGGTGGCCTATTTTTTACCCCATGCATATCCACATCCCACACAGTCCAATAATCAAAGGCTTCTCAGATTGCCCAAATTTCATCTCATGCTCATCCACGTCCCACCTTTTCCATTCCCAACTTGTGCCACCTGTTGCGGCTTCTGTTTTGATTCGGCCACGGGTTGTTTGGATCGAAATGGCGGTACTTGACGGCCAGGTAGTCCTCAGGATGCTCTGTTGCAGCTAGGAGGTGCTGTGCGAGTGTGCCCTCATCATCGACGGGCCGCACCTCGTTGCTCGACGCCACGTCTCCCCTCTGTTCCGTTTCGTGTTTTTTCTCCCACCAGAAGTCGTGGCTCCCGCGAACATGAGGGTGCGGGACGGCTCGGTCACTGACTAAGCAGATTTATCAGTCGTCCCCTCGAGGCGCGCCGAGGAGCTCGAAAGGGAGCTCAACTCCATCAAGTCCTGCGACTGGGAGGATCGTAGCATAATCCTGCTTAGGCGAGGAGGTTTGAGCGTGCATGCATTTAAGTGTAGATAAATTTGATTGTAGGTTGGAAAAAACTAAACAATTTCCATTAATCAAGGGTGCACTCATGGCATCGCGAAGGAAAATTTTCTTCGGAAGGAAAGAAAATATTTTTTCTATGAAGATTTCTTCGGAAGAAAAGAAAAGGTTTTATCTTTGAAGAAAAGCGGCGATCCACCTCCACGCCGGGGGTACCTTTTCCATCACGTCATCGTCTTTCTCATTGTGGACCTCTTCCAAGCCCGGGGGTACCTTTTCCATCACGTCATCGTCTTTCTCATTGTGGACCTCTTCCACGCCCGGGGGTACCTTTTCCATCACGTCATCGCTTCATCCCGTTCTTCTCCTTCGTGCTCCGGTGAACCGATCGTATTTCCAACCTGAACAAAATGCCGGACGATCCTCACGACGCGTGCTCACACACACCAAGACAGGTGATAAATTCGTCCTTGTATCCAAGCGAGTGCTGGCGGGACGGTGCTTTCACATCGGGTGCGTTGGAAGGATCCCTTTGAGGAGTATAGCAGCAGACGCACCTTCACGCTAGCTTCCCGTGTAGCCGAAGCATCATGCTCGACATGCACGCGGACCAAATCCTGACCATCAGGACCCCTCCACCGATTAATGAGGTGCGACGACAGCCAACTTCTCATCTCCGAGCCCTCGTGCTCATCATGGCGTCGTTTCTCACAGTTGGTAAGGGATTTTTCCAGCAATCACGTCTAATATCTGTGATTTTTTCTTAGCTGGAACTCCGAAGTGCTGTTGAAATTAACATATAAAGCGAGCAATTCCACTTGAGATCGTCCCTAACATTGACTTTCCCGCTCCACTTGATTTTTCCATCATGTGCGCCTTCTCCAGGGAGCTACTACGTTTACGGTACGTGCCAGCCTGCCGTTTTTAAGCGTTATCGAAGGAATCCGTTTTGCTTGTGATTTTGCTTTGTTTTCTTTTCGTCAAGCTCGGAATATCTTCACTGTCTTCCACGTGTGACCGTTGCCAATGTTCAGCAATTGTAAGTGACCCCCAACCCTTCCTGCAGACACGCCCTCGTCCCTCTACGCCCAAATCCAAGAGCACTTCCTGTTCAACAACAACGGTTTCACCTCCCAAGCTGCCACATTCCAGCTGTATTTCAACCTCCTCTATTCCGTATACTCGGTCCCCAATATCCTCCTGCCCTTCCTGGGAGGCCACCTGGTCGACACGGTGGGGATGCGCGCCTGCATTGTGGTCTTCTCCCTCCTCGTCCTCCTCGGCCAACTCATCACCGCCCTGGGCATCACCGTCCACTCCATGGGCCTCATGCTCCTGGGCCGCCTCATCTTCGGCCTGGGAGGAGAGTGCCTGGTCGTGGGGCAGTCGGCCTTCATCTCCGCCTGGTTCCACAGCCGGGAGGTTGCCTTCGCCCTGGGCTTCACCCTCTCCGTGTCCCGCTTTGGGAGCGTCTTGAACGACTGGGGCAGCCCCTTTATCGCTGAAAAGGCGAACGTGGTGACTGCGTTCTGGTTCGGCGCTCTCCTTTGCCTCGCCTCCACTATCACCGCCTTCCTCCTCGCCTGCATCGACCATAACCATCGGTCTCGGCACCACGGCCGCCCCGACCCCGCCGTCCTTCCCCCCACAGCACCCACTTCTCTCACCTCGGCCGGCATGAAGAGCCCCCGTCCCGACGGTCCCGCCCTGACCCCATCCCCCACCTCCGGGTCGCATCCCACGGAGACCGAGCACGCGGGCTTGATCGGCAGCTTGAGCCACCGAGGCACCTACTTCGAGACGCCGCACCCCTCCTTCTACGGCCCCCCGTCCCAGCACACGGTCCGCTCTTCCTCCTCCTCGCGCCAGGCGCCTCGGGAGAGGGCCTGGGAGGAAGACCGAGAGGAAGGACCCGTGGCATCAGCGCCGGCCGCCACGACCAGCACCCTCGTCCAGGGGGGGCAGTTTCCGCACGAGGCCTTGCGGGCACGCCTGGAGCATTTGGCCCAGTTGGATGCGGCCGTGGACGCGATCGACGAGGACCACCTCTGGCATTTGATGGGCTTCGATACCATGTTTTGGATTTTGGCCGGCGTCTGCGCGCTCTGTTACGGGGCGATCATGCCTTTCAACAACGTGGCCCAAGTCTACCTTTTGAAATACTACCTGCCCATCCACACGCCCCCGCCTGAAGGCGTGGATTGCTCCTTCCGCCCTGTCCTGCCCGAGTGGGAGAAATATTGCGCCGAGGTCGAGCACGTGGAGGGCCTGGCCGGGAGGTTGCAAAGCGTGCCCTTTATCATCGCCGGACTGCTCACGCCCTTGATCGGCATCGTCATCGACCGCTTCGGCTTTCGGACCCTCTACATGCTCTTGGGCCCTCTCCTCCTCCTTGCCACCCACTTTATCCTTCTTGTCGGGGGAACCTCCCCTGTGGTGCCCCTGGCGGGACTGGGCTTGGCCTATTCCATCATCGCCGCGGTCATATGGCCCTCCGTTCCTCTCACGGTACACGCAAGCGAGAGCTCCCGGAGATGCGGCACGGCCTTTGGCATTTTGACCGTGTTCCAAAACCTGTCCATGGCGCTGTTCCCCATGGCGGTGGCGGCGCTGTCGAACGTAAAGCACGACTACGTGACGACCGAATACTTTTTCATCGCCGTGTCCGTGACCGGCGTCATCGCAGCAGTGTGTTTGATGGTGGAGGATGAGAAACACGGGGCGGTGCTGAGGAAATACGTGGTGGACGGGGAGGAGACTAATCCTTACCACCCACTACACCCGTTCCACCATGGCCACGCTCCCCCGCACCTGGGAGGGGAGGTGGTGCCTGCACGGTGTGAAAGAGAGGAGAGCAATGAGTCCAAAGCGAACGGGAACGAGGAAAACCGACGCTTAACGGCACCTAAAAGGCCGTTTCGGGATTATAGCACCATGAGTGTTTGAAAATGTGGGTGTACGGAAATGTGAAGTGAGCAGGCTCGTCGAAATGAAGCAAATTTCATTGACGAAAAGAACCATTCGAAAGTAGATCTACTTGTAAATTTTATCGCGTCAAAGTAATTTGTTTTTCCGCAGATCTGACATGACCAGCACTAAAAGATGCAAATAATTATACCTCCGACAAATCTGTCGGTGAGAGCTTTGCGAGGACGACGTGTGACAGGTCCATTTATTAAAATCGAATATCTGTGCGACATTTTTGGGTCATATGAGCAAACAGGGGTACGCGACGACAAATTGGCCGACAACAACACATTCATGGTCGAGGAAATGGCATTCATACAGGAAAGTCATCAGAGGCAACAGCCGGGGGGGAAGGAGGTAGAATTTTCATCCCTCGGGTACACCAGCATTACATGGCATGGTTTTTGGCCTTTACTCAGCGAGAAAAGCTCGTGAAAATTGCCTCAAACAATTCTGTCGGTCACTGAGAAACGGGGTTAGTGCGGAATAGTTGAAAAAGTGTACACGCGAATCCCGTGTGGCTAGCTTCTCGCTTCTTTTGTTCCGGAACTGACTACTAGTTTATTTAAGCGAGTCGCCACTGTCGGCGCATCTCCCTAATGCATCTTCAACGCTTTAAGGGCCTTTGTATTATGTTCAAAGGCCCCTAATCTTTTTAAAATTGCAAAATGAGCAATGCAAGCAATCTGAACTTCTAGTTGCAAGGTTGGTTGTGACGCACGCTGCACTTGCCACATCGTATCTTTTCCACTGACCACTATCAGGAACAAGCACATAGATAGCTGGTTCGCCCTTTTACCCCTTCGTGAACCTGCGGCAGGCAGCATGCTTTGGTCGTCCGCGCCGTCCCGCTTGCTGTCCACTCCAAGCTCTGCTTTACGCTCTTTTCCCTTCTTCGCCCTTCGACGCCACTTCGCACAGGGCTTCCTTGTCAAGGGCGAGACCCCTCACTCCTCCCCTCTCTGCCCTCTTGGCAAACATCGCCGGTCGCATTCGTCGCGTCTCAATCGATCGTATCCGTTGCTGAGGGTGCATTCAACCACGTCGTTTGGAGCAGGCTCAACCATGGCGACACGCGACGAAACAGACAGGTAGGGATGCAAGTGAGTGGTCTGATCGTGCTCCCGTTCTCCACTTTGTCGAGAACCCTGAACACGTCAAGATTTGGACGCGTGCAGATCGTGTTACCTACGACACGGAACGAATACTCCCCATCGCGTTTTCGAAATAGTCATGACGGGTCCCTGGTGTATTCAACCACCTGACCTCCGCCTCTCTCCCAGTATGGGTGTCATCCAGGTCCCTGCCGACAAATACTGGGGCGCCCAGACACAGCGCTCCCTCAAATACTTCAACATCGGGCACGAAACCATGCCTCGAGAAGTTATCCAGGTAGGTTTCCTTGGATTGTATCCTCTTCCTCCGCGCGGCCCCATCTCTGGCGCGGGCGCCCTCTCCTTTCTCTTCCCCTCCCTGCCACTCTTTGCCCGCACCCCGCGCATTCCTCGATGACATAAGGCACCGTCGCGGTCTGTCCTGCATTTAGCCTCCTGTTTCTCCTCCCTCCCTCCCTCCTTCAGGCTCTGGGCATCGTCAAGAAAGCCGCCGCCAAGACGAACGCGGAACTAGGGCTCCTGACCCCCGACATCGCCGCGTTGATCGACAGGGCCGCCGACGAGGTGATCTCCGGGGCCCTGGACGCACATTTCCCCCTCCGCATCTGGCAGACGGGGTCTGGGACCCAGAGCAACATGAACGCCAACGAAGTCATCTCGAACCGGGCGATCGAAATGGCGGGCGGGACGATGGGCTCCAAGCTCCCGGTCCACGCCAACGACCACGTGAACCGTTCCCAAAGCAGCAACGACGTTTTCCCCACCGCCATGCACGTAGCCGCCGTCCTCTACGTCTCGGACGCGCTCCTCCCCCAGCTACGCTCACTCCAAGGGGCCCTGGAGGATAAAGCCCAGGCCTTTCAAGGGATGGTCAAGATCGGGCGTACCCACCTCCAAGACGCCGTGCCCATGACCCTGGGGCAGGAATTTGGCGGGTATGCGGCGGCGCTGGAAGGTAAGGGGGGAGGGAGGAGGGGGGGGAGGGGAGGGGAGGGAGGGAGGTCGCGACCGGGGGAGGGCAGTGGTGCGTGGCACGTCGATCCAGACGATCCATGTGGTGGAAATCCAGCCCTGGCTGAGTCTGTCCCCCTTTCCCTTTCTCGAAACTCCCCCAGTGGACGTCCAAGGCATCGCACACGCCCTCCAGGAACTCTACCCCTTGGCGCAAGGCGGGACGGCCGTGGGCACGGGCCTGAACACGCACCCCAAATTCGCGGTCACAGTGGCCGCCGAGATCGCTCGATTGACCGGAAAACCTTTCGTCACCGCGCCCAACAAATTCCAAGCCCTGGCCTCCCACGGCCCCGTGGTCCTCTTGAGCGGCGCATTGAAGGCGGCTGCGGCCGACCTGTTCAAGATCGCGAACGACGTGCGCTTCCTCGCGTCGGGCCCCCGGTGTGGGCTGGGGGAATTGAACCTCCCAGAGAACGAGCCAGGCTCCAGCATCATGCCGGGGAAGGTGAACCCCACCCAGTGCGAGGCCATGACCATGGTCTGCGCGCAGGTGATGGGGAACGACGCGGCGATCGGATTCGCGGCCTCCCAGGGGGCCTTTGAATTGAACGTGTTCAAGCCGGTGATCATCCAGAACATCATGCAGTCCTGCCATCTGTTGCATGACTCGGCGCGGTGCGGAGGGAGGGAGGGAGGGAGGGAGTGCATGGGAGGGGGGGAGGGGGGGGGAGGAGGACCATGGTTGTTTCAAACAAAAAAAAGAATGTTTGCATGGGAATCGGCACACAGGTGCGTCCACGAGGCGTGTTCACACGAGTAACGGGCACTCTCTGGCCACCGTCTTTCCCCTTGTCTTCCCCTCTCCGACCAGAAATTTCCGCGAATACGCGCTGGAGGGACTGACTGTGAACCACGACCGGATTGACAAGTACGTGCACGAGTCCTTGATGACCGTCACGGCCTTGAACCCGCACATCGGGTACGACAAGGCGGCGCAGATCGCCAAGAAGGCCCACCACGAGAAGTCGACCCTGAAGGAGGCAGCCTTGGCCCTGGGGATCCTGACAGCCGAGCAGTACGATGCCTGGGTCCAGCCGGAGAAGATGGTGTGAGAGAAAAAGGAGGGGCGCGGTCGGTGCGGAAAAGTCGATGCCAAGATTGCGCGAAGCAATGCCGGCGTGGCGTCCTGGTCAAGACGCCACGAGGACGAACGGGGGGGGGGGGACACAAATGAAAAAATGACCACGTTCGTGAGCGATCCTTTCTTTCTGTCTGTACAGTCCTTTACATGCCTCGCTCATGTTGCCAGCCCCCCCCCTGGGCGCTACCGAAAGACGTCGCCTTTCTTGGTGTTGAAAGGGGTGGCCATGCTGTTCACCATCCGCACGCTCCGAGACACCACCGTCCCCGACGGATTCACACTCAACCCGCGCGCCTCCGTCCTCAGCTTGGTGGCCATCTCGTCCAATTCCTCCCGCTCCTCTTCCGGGAAACACAAACGTTTCTCCGCGGTCGCCTTGAAGAGTTCCTCGATCGACGCCTTCGCCCACGAATGAAAATTTTGCTTGAGGGCCGTCCTCAGACAGGCGAGGATGGCCTTCCGTCGCTCTCGATCCGCCAACGTGTCGTCTTCCCTCAATTTTTCCAGGGCCGTGACGTACTCTCTGATCCGCCGCGCCGCACGTCGGAATGCAAAGGTGTCGTCCGTCAGAAGCTCAGGACGCAGTAACCCGACCAAGATCCAACTGGCGGCTCGATACTGCGCACTCGGCTCGAAGAGAAGGATGCGATCCCGGACCGCTGCAAGCAACGCATGCGCCAAAGCGCGGTCTTCCGCTCCTGGCCCTAGGAGACGCTCCCACACTCCCTCCGAGGCCATGAAAAAGCCGAGGGCGGCATGGAACTGAGAGGCGTTTTCCGTGTTCATCTCAGCTGTCAGCAATTTGATCAGCAAGCCCATGGCTTTCCGACTTTTTTCGAGCTTGGGCGAGGTCAGGGCGCGGGTGATTTTCTGCAACGCCTCGTGCAGTTCCAACGTTTTCGGCTCCGAGACTGCCATGGGGGGGGATGGACAACCTTCCTTTTCTCGTGCCCGCTTTGCCTCGGGGCCATGCACCATTTCTTTTGCTTGCTCGTTGTCTACCGAGGATCCTGGTGCTGTGGCCGCGCGCTTCTGACTTAGCCGCTGTTCCTGCGCCTTAGACTGCTCATGTTGCGGTGCCGGTCTCTGAGAGCTCGACGCTTCCCTCGTAGTAGAAGGCAGGTCCCCAAAGAGGCCGTCAAGTGGATCTGACATGTCTATCCTGCTTGTCCATGGTTGTGATGTACAATGAGCGACGTCCGGTGACAACGCTATCAGAAAGAGGTCTGTCCATCGCTATTGAATACACCCCTGAGGAAAGCTGATCAAGGTAAAAAGCATTGAACATGTCCTCAAGTTTCGTACTTATAGATGAGTTATCTTAATTCACTCGTTGAGATCAACGTTGAGCACTAAAAACTGTTTGTCGAGACCCTGCCAAGGCGTAAATAAATTTAAGTTTGCATCGATCTGTGTTGTGGACAGCCGCCTTTTTCCGGTAGGAGGTTATGATCCTGGACGCATCAGCTACTTATCTACCAACAGTCGTCTTAAAGTGATGTTTGATGGCTCATTTTAGCGCCGTATGTTTGTTTTACACCTCTAGGTCTTTCCTTTATGAAGCGGCGTCGAGAGGAGGGCGCAGGGGCCCGCAATGCCGGGAAAGGTAATGATTGCTATTGTACTCGGGGTTGACATGAGTGGGCGGTACTTCTGAATACATTTCTTTCCATTCAAACCCACCACTTTCTCAATACGATTGGAAACACATAAGATTTATGCATATATTAAAATTGGTGTGTGGACTTTGCCACGGCCTTTTGCTTCCATTCCCATAAATTCTAACTCCCGTTTACTTGCATGGACATCCTCTAAGTACCTTCATTTGTGAAGGCCTCTCCTCGTCAGGGCGGCGCTTGATATAATTTTCGGAACACGAGACATAGCTTAATTTTCACCATGATCCTCAACTCATTTGTCCCCAGACGATCCTGCTGAAGACCCTTTGGCGGGGCGGCCCGGACCCAAGCTTTTCATCGGATCTCTCGCGAAGAGCGTCCAGGAAAAAGATGTGCTCAATCTTTTCCTCCCGTACGGAAAAGTCGTGGACATTGCCTTTTTCTGGCACATGCATGGGCCGCGCAAAGGCGAACCGAAAGGTTTCTGTTTTGTGACGTACTCCGGAACCGAGGAGGCCACGTCTGCCATCAGGGCCTTGGACCGACGCCGTCTCCACGGGCGCTCCATCGCGGTGCGCTATCAACGAGACGCAGACGACACGAACATGGACGCGCGGACACTACTTTCCAAAGCGCGTGCAAAAAGCCTCCAGCAGAGCGGAGGGGGAGGGACGGGGGGGGGCGCGCGACCGAGGGAGAGGGAGATCGGCCCGGCAATGCCCCTCCCGAGGCCCAGCTCCGCGACTTTGAGAGGGGTGAGCGGTGGGGGCGAGGATCAAAAAGATGGGGCAGGGGGGGATGATGATGTGGAAGAGACGGCGTTGGAAAGCAAGATCCGTCTTCTCAAGGCACACAGGG
>NW_005803826.1:0-9954 GCF_000240725.1 Microchloropsis gaditana
CTCCTTCCCATCTCCCTCCCTCCCTCCCTCCCTACCGGGGATCACCCTCTCCTCAGGCCCGTCCATGACCGCCACGAACCGGTCGGTCGTGGGCTCGGGACCAATGCGTTGCCCGGGAAAGTCGCGACCGATCAGGTACCGAATGAACTGGGGAGGGAGGGAGGGATGGAAGTTGGACGCTGCGAATGGTCCTCCGTCATACAAGCAATGTGCTGAGTACAGAGCACGAGGGCGGGGTGGAAAGGGAAGGGAGGGGAAAAGGGTGAGAGCGAGGAAGGGAAGGGGAAAGAGGGAGGCTTACCGAGGTCTTCCCGGTACTGTACTGGCCCACAAGCATGACCATGGGTTTCGAGTCAAACTCGGAGTCCGAAAGCGCAGGAGAATAGAAGGCGTCATACATGTACATCTAGGATGAAACGCAAGGAAGCGGACTCGATAAGCTGCGATTTCATGATCTAACCCAAAGTCTTCAGGGCAACAGTGCACCGAAATGCCACCAACTGATGCAAATGATTATCCCTGCCATTGGTAATTAACTGCTTTGGTGCTCATGGTCCCCTTGTATCTCTAACTCTCCAGCCCCTCTCCTCACCTGCTCGAGCGGCAAAATCGTGCTTTTGTAAATATTTTTAAGCCCCTGAATGACGCGCCGGGTGGCCTGATCCCGGCCTTGGTCGGACTGAGTACTCATGGATCCGGTGACGATCGTGGCCAGGAACTAAGCGGAGAAAGAGCAGGATAAGGAAGAGAGGAAGGGGGGGGGGAGTGAACGAGGGAGGGATGTGTAGTCTACACGGCGGCTAGCGATAAGCCTGCACTCGGAAAAAGCAAGATCCAGCAACGGAGGCCACAACAATGACAAGTCGATGCAGTAGAGCACGTCTTCACGACATGTGCCCGTGTCTTCCATGGTGCCGCGGTGGTATAATGGGAGATTCCGATAGGGGAGGATGGAAGAAACATCCAAGTTGAGCCGACGCGTTAAAACCGGCAGTCGCTGACCTTGACGAGCGAGGGCATAAAATAAAATGCCACCAAAGCACAGGATGCCCACGTCAAGGCAGCTTCATGAAAAGCATGCACGCCACATGTAGTAGGGGCAGCTGGACTACTGACTACTGGTGCACAGGGAAGTTTGCGTGCTCCCTTTGGTGGGATGTGGCCCTCCCTGCTTCAATTGGCCAACTCTCGGTCTGCACGGGCTCCCCGCTTTTGGAGAATAAAAGTCCAGCACTATACCTTTTCAATGATGAAAGGGTATTCTCACACTGTTTGGTGCGGTTCGCATGCGGAGCGCATCTTTTTTTCTAACAAATTTTATCGTTGTTCTCCGGCGTTATTGATGTCACACACACAGCCTTTAGTGAAGATACCAACCTGTCTCATTGAGCACGCATGGACGGAACTCGTCCACACAGAACGAATCCTCTCCTCCGCGCTAGCTTGAAAAGGCCCAACATTCTTATCACTGGCACGCCAGGTACGGGAAAGACGACCACTGCCCGCTATATTGCGGTACGTAAAGGAGCTCGGAAAACAATGGGCGAGAGAATGCCTAGGGAGGCGACGACAGGAGTTGAGACGGCTGCGCACCTAACAGGAAGGAGATTGAGAATGAAAGGATGGAATAAATTGGGAGATATGCAGGGTAGCTAATCAGCAGTGGGGTCGAATCTCTGAGAGCGCGCTGTGGAGGCGACCCCCTGGAAGTCAGGGGCCTCCACCCGTGGCAGTGAACAAATTTATCGTGGAAGAAACCTCCGCGCTCCGCTCCTTTTGCACAAGACCAGCTTTCTCCATGCTCGATGGCTCACGCCTGCCTTGCAATATACACAGGGGGCGACCGGCTTAGAGCACGTCAGTGTGGGTGACGTTGCCAAGGAGAAGGAGTGCTTTGAGGGGCGGGACGTGGAGCTCGACACCAACATTTTGGATGAAGAAAAGGTACTTCAAATCTGCAATCTTTTATATATCTCCTCCTATATCCTTTCCTGCGCGTGTGGGAAGGCGAGGCATGGGGTCATTTCTTGCCCCCGGCAGTCCTTGTAGTCTCCGGCGATTTGACACTTATGACTAAGACCCGGGCGTGTCCTCGTCTTACTTGTTCTTTCCAGTTACTTGACCATCTGGAAATTATTCTGGCAGACGGAGGGAAGGTGGTAGACTATCACTCCTGCGAGCTTTTCCCGGAACGGTGCGTTTTGCCTTTGCTCGTTCTTTTCTTCCTCTCCCCTGGCTGTTTTCAAGTAATGTCGTGTCGTTGTCGAGTAAAATAGCTGCGTGATGATATTACTGCTTTAGAGTTATCATCTTCACTGCCTTCGTACTTCTAGATGGTTTGATCTGATCCTCGTGGTGCGGGCGACCAACGCAGTCCTTTTTGACCGGCTCTCTGCTCGAGGGTATAGCACCCGGAAACGGGAGGAGAATTTGGAGTGTGAAATAATGCAGGTTAGTTTGTTGCATATCGGGAGGCTTTCACGTTCACAATGGATCAGAAAAGAGGGGCTGAGCGTTGAGGAATTGGTTCTTAGATGCTCCAGAGCATTTCGGTAGCTTTTCCGTCTTCTTCTCATGACCACCATCCCATCTAATCCTCTCTTTTGTTTATTTTTAATTTTTTTGTCCCCCTCTAGGTAGTATTGGACGAAGCCCTTGAGAGCTACGAGAAAGAAATCGTGCACGAAATTACAAGCGAGACAGAAGATGACTTGCAAGAAAATGCTCAACGTGTCAAGGATTGGTTGACGCAATGGAAGGTAGAGTATTTGCTCAATTATGGGTCTGAGGGCCACAATATATTTATCTAATAAAATTTTCGTGTCCATTGCAGGTTGATTGCCGGGATCGAGTCCAAGAGGCGGAGGGCATGGAAGAATGATCGGTATTTTAAATTGCGATGCTAGACTCCAAAGACAAGCACATGATTATACCTTGGCTGAACTGCTGGAGATTCGCGATGAGGATACATTTATCATGGCAAAAAAATATAATAAAAAAAGAATCAACATGGAAACTCTTTGTCTGTTAGGGTCTGTGCGAGTTAGTTTCATTAATTGTGAGAAAATACGGATTCTCACTGTAGCCCCACAGTCAACAAGGACATACTGGGCATGATATCTGATCAAAAAGTGGAGTACTGGGTAAATTCGTGTCTTCACCTTGCGAGCCTGCCTGCTCATATCGGTTCGCAGTTCAAAAAGTAACGGCCGTTAACGGCCCGACTCCGCCCCGATCCTTCTTTGAATCGCTGCATCTCTTGACTTCTCTAGTAACTTTGCCTTGGCCTCATTCTTTCCCCTCATAAATTGTTTTACGATTCATCATGTGTGATAGGAAGAATGCGTAAGAAATATTAAAAATATGGAGTGTGCCATGTTGTTAGCCTTCTTGTTGCATCTTTATTCCTTGTCCGTTGCCCTGTGCTCTCGCCCCTCAACGTACTCCTTACTCGATATCCTTGGAAGGATCGACTTAGACGCCGACTCCGATTTTCACTCGTCTTATACACCTGGCTCCTCCTCTTTTGTAAAAATAATGGACAGAGTACTTCAGTGCACTTTGTTCTTTCTTGATGAGGTCTTAAAAATAACATGCAGCGCACTTTGTACGCTTGATCTTTTCCTTATTGCATTTCCTTGTTCGACGTACAATCTTACATGTAGGGATTGTGCGCTGCATGCTGATTCAGTATCTCTCATAATGGAGCCACAAGGACAGCATCCACAGCACGAGGGACCTCATCAGATTCCGTCCCCACTGGACGGCCTCCGTCGTAGATGGCAAAAGGCACGTCGAGGCCTACGCGAGGCCCCGGCTCCAGAGGGGGATACAGGAACAAGACGACAACGCCAAGAAGGTCAGCTTGCTGCCGATGCACAGGCCCAACATCACGTTCATGGCATTTGCTCCCAGCAAGTGTTGCATCAGAAGGCCAATTCAATCGGAAAAACAGCAGAGGGTGCAGGCGCGTTGCTACTTCAAGACAGCAGCCGTAAAGAATCTGTCGGTTCAGACACAGCAGGCATTACTCAGTACGGAGGGCGGGGGCGGGAAATAAGAACGCATCGACGGCTTAGCACGGAAGGGGAGGTAGACGTGGCGGAAGACGACTTATGCTGCTTTGATTGGGGCCTGCTGATCGAGCCGGTGACCATGCTGTGCGGCCATACTTTTTGCCGGCATTGCGTGGGGATTATACTCGAGGACTCACAGATCAAGACGCAGGGAGGGACCCCTCATACACCTGGGGCGATGAAATGTCCCTTGTGCTGCCGTTCCCTCCCTGCTGTCTTGCCCCAGCCAAACGTCCGGCTACGCAACGAACTACGTGCAAAGTACCCGGATCTATACGCATACAGGTGCGTGGAGTAAGGGAGAGAAGGGAAAGGCTCTTGCGAGTGTTATTTTAGAAATCAATAAGCTTCCGGTACGAGATTGAAGGGAAAGGTTGGAGGACCAGCGACACATGTACAAAGCCTCGCCGACTCTGAAAATGCTGTCATTTAAAACCCTTGCAACTGTCCTCCTCTTTTTACCCCGTTCTTACCTTTTCATCTTATCTCTTTCGTGCGTTAGAATGGAGACAGTAGGCGCTGCTTTCGTGGAGAAGGAGAGCAAGATGCGGAGACAGGGACAGAAGAGAGGTAGGTAGAGGAGGGAGGTCCGGGGCTACGACTCTGAACGTCTGTGAGACAAGGGAGTGAGGAATGGGGGGTTTCCCGGGAACAGAGACTTTTGAGGCAGGAAATGTCTCGTATTGCATACTTGCAAGGGCTCAGCAATGTGTCTTTTCTTGCTCTGTCCCAGCCTAGCGTAGCGCTGAGATCCAGATCCAGACATTCTGTATGCAGCACTCCCTGTCCCGTTGCCCCGATGTTCACCAAGGAATCTATGCCCACTGCGAGCATTGACGTGTCACATCGTCTCACCCCTGGCTCCCCGTCCCTTTTCCCCTCGCTTCCAGGCACCATAATGACGCCAGAGGACCTGGAAGGCTTGCTAGCGGCGCATCAGCGTCGCGTCACGGCGGCAAGGCGGGAAGGTCTCGCGGGGGGGCAGCGCGCAGGGCCGAGGGGGGGAGGAATTCTACGATTCCTGCGCCGGCGCCAGATAGACGCCCTGGCCGTGGGGGAGGAGGGAGAGGAGGAAGAAGAGGAAGAGGAAGGCGGGAGGATGGCAGGGATAGAGGAAGAGGAGGAGGAAGGGATGGAGGTGGGGGAGGGAGACCCCGTGTTCGAAGCGGTGGAGTTGTTCCAATCCGAGCTCGTGCGAATATGGCGGTCCCGACGTTACTTGTGTTGGATCCTGAGCTTGTTTGTCTTGATGGTGGGTTTGCACCCTTTGCGCCTCGCACCCCTGCCAGGGAAAGCCGCCCAGGTGGAAGCTATCTTGCGTGTGGACACGTGGACGGAGTGGTTGTCTTTGGAACGTTGCTTGGCTGTGGGAGACAAGGCGGGTGCCGTCGACGAAGACAGCAGGCGCTTGTCTTTCTGCCGGCTGATACGGCAAGAGTCTGTTTCCCCAAGACCCTCCTCAGTGCCGGCGAAGGGCAAAGAAAGTCGGATGGACGACGACGTTTCCCCCCCCCACCCTCGACGCGGGCACGGCGCTCCACCCTTCCCCTCCTCTTCCTCCCCGGCGTCCCGTCTGGAGGATACCACTTTCCCTGGGAGCGAGCTTTTGGCCACCATTTACATGTACCCCTCGTGGGGTTGGATAGAACGCGTCTCGAGAGGGGTGGAGGGGACGGTGATTGACCTTCTCCAAGTGCTGCAGACGCCGACGCCCGCCTCCATTCTGGGAGCGTTCCCAGGTTTCGGCATGGGGGTGTACGCCCTGGCACACCACGGCTGGTCCGCTCCTTTCCGGGAGCTGGTGGCATTCTTGGCCATCGAAGGGGAGATACGTCAGTTTATGGCCGTCTGGACCGTCCTGACGATACCGACCCGCATTCCGCGCAACCCCTTAGACATTCCCCCCCTGGGAGACATGCCGGCGTACGCCTGGACGGTTTTGTCCCTGACCTTGGCACAGGGTGCCTACCTGCTTGCCTGCGAGATGTTTGCGACGCTCCTGGATGTGGTTGCCCTCTCCCCCATGCTCCTTGCCTTGACTCAGGGCACCTGTTGGAGAAGCGAAGCCTCTTTGATCGCCACCGTCCTGGTCCGCTTCTGGTTGATGTTGCGGGAAGATGTGCGGGCCCTGGAAGCCTGCTTGGGGCGTTACACGGCCTTGGAGGCGACTATTTTGCGGCTCTTCATCCTATTGAGTGTCTTTACGGCTCCCTTGTGGGCACCTCGGCCCATGTTCAACGGATCGGATTTGGTCTCGGCACTGACGAGTGCAGGGGGAGAGGTGGTGACAGAGATCATGGGTGAGATGAGACAGGCAGCGAATGGACGGGGGTAGGACAGCAAAGCGCGCCGGGGAGTGCAGGTAGTCCGTTCGTTCTGATACTCGATAGTTTCAAGTAAAAGGTAGACACATGCTGCATTTGCTTACAAATGGCTAGAAAGCCTGGATGCCCAAGACCAATGACTGGAGCACTGACACATTAAAATAATCCACGTGAGAGTGGCGACTAGCTGATTGTAGGCGGATTTGTATTCAAATCAAGATATTTCAGAGATGGGTTGCGACTTTATTTTATTTGACCTTTGACTTTCGCACGCCAGCATGAATCTTCGTGTCGCAACTTTGAAAACAAGAAAAGCTGTTCGATAATCTCCCCGTAAAGTCACACACAAGCGATTCATCTCTAAATCATTCTCTCAGCAAGCATTTACCCCCTTTGCCTTACCCAGTCTGTCGGCAACTTGATTACAAATGCCTGCACCGAGGGAATGGATGGATTGACTGACCAGCCCCTGCTTCTCTAAATCGTTTTGATGCCCATCTTCTCGTCCCCTGAGGAGGGTGGCTTCTGCCTGATGGCCCTTTAAAGACCTGCACACTTACAGACAAAGCCGGGATAGCCATGCAATATCGCCCCAACGTCCGCCGTTGCCTGCGCATACAATTTTTGCCCCACGGGATGGGTGGCTAGAAACCTCTTGACGTCGTCCGATTTTCCTTCCACAGCAAAACTTCGATAATCCTTCCCCTCTGCTTCGACCAGGCAGTCCTCCACATGCACACCTTCCGTGTCATACGCCTTGTCCACACGTAGCTGGGATCGAAGGAAGGGAGAGGAGTGAGACGGATGAACAGATCGCAGTCTTTCGGAATGAAGGAAGCCAGGTCAGGGCGTGTGATCAGATGCGTCGCTACGATTGTACTAGACTTGTAAGCCAATGCGCTAGATCTCGCCCCCATGCACTAGATGGGAGCCTAGGAGATGCTTTCAGAGAAATCAGTACAAAAGGAGAGGTGTCACGAAACAAGTCATCTGCACAGTGAGAGGATTTGAGATACTTGAAGAGAAGGAGGAAAATGTCGCCCAGCACAACGCCAAAGTAACAAAAACGAAATTGCGAACCAGAAAGTACACATATCGGGGAGGGGAAATTGGAAACGCACATAAAGACATGTCGCATGATCTTCAAAAAGAGAAAGGCTGGGCTTGGTCAAAAGTCTTTTGAGTTGAATAGATCCTTTACCTTGGCAACCTCGACGCTCTTGGTCCCGTCCTCTGAGGCGAGCAGGGAGGTAACATGACTGTCGATCAAGCCGTGGCTCTACCGTTGTATTAATGAAGGAGAGCAGGAAAATATAAGGGCACGCATAAAGACTGTGGGACATTGCTACTCGTGAGTGACACGGGTAACACACGTCTCTGTATGACACGTCCACCTCCCAGGCGGTACCGACAGCTCCCATAGCCAGCCTACACGACAGTGTCTCGTACGCAAGATTGATATGGAAAATCGGTGTCATGATCTGCTTGGTTTGATTTATCAATTGGCTCAAGCACGCCACCCTCGGGTTGACAGAGGACATGAAGTCCTCCTTCACAGACCTCCCTACCTCCAAGAGAGTATGTACATGAGCCAGGGATTCCTCCTCCGCAAGTCCCTTCCCAATCTATCGATATTGAAAGGAGGAGTGTAATCAGTTAAGAATATAGATTCTCCCTGCAGTCCCTCTGATTCTCCTGGGTCATCATGAGTTTCAATGAACGAATGCCTGCGCCGATATGGACACTTGCCTTGTATTTTTTCCAATGCTCGATACCCTTTATTCCCCCGTCCTCCGCTATCCCTCCTTCCGTCATAACTTTAAGTTCCACACGACCCTTGCTCCCTCTGCGTTTTAGACCAATGGTGGGGTTGACTGCAAGGTAGCTAAGGGAAAACGAAAACAGCAAGCCATGAACATGGAATCCACACTTAAATGTCAAAATTCCATCCGACCTTTCAAACCAGATACGTACACATCGCGTCGCCCCACCATCCCATCTCCTTTTCGTTTATCATAAGCTCCATCAAAGGCATCTCCGAGTACCGCTGATGTTAGTTTTGTAGGAAGAGGAAGAAAGACCCGCCACTCTGCGAGGGCATCCATGGGCTCCGGAACAGCCGTTGCCATTCTTGTCGGTACTGTGTATATAATCAAAAACAACCATTGAAAAAGAAGAGATGGATAACGCTGAACATTTTCATTTATTACGAACATCATCTGGAATAATCCGAGGTGGCAACGGAAACGGTCCAGAGCGAATTTATCACCCCGTAGACTGCGCTTGCACTATTTAAGCATGCACGATTGAAAAAGGCGGAGCACATTCGGTCGAAGGCCTTCGTCATGTTTTTGAAACAGGTGTATGCTTATGCACATGGCAATTATCCATACAAGGAAATGCATGACGCCCGTCTCAGACAACATGTCTGCGAACGTGCAAGCAGAGACTCGCGGAGTGAGGAGGTTAAGGCGTGGCGGGCTTCGACACTCGTACTGATTGACAGTCATGTAAAACATTGTTTCCTGCATCCACATGGCATGTTCGGTTATATGTACGTTTAAGTAAGGATGTTTGGTACATGGATAGCTTTTTGGAGTTTTGGGCTTGTATTCTTCACATTTTACGGGCATTCAAGAGAGTGACTGCTGTCCGATGTCCTGTGGCTGACGATCTTCTTATTCTGATCCTTTATACCACAGCACGGCCTCATACACACTGATGCACAACAATTTTAAAATCAGTCCGTAAGTCACAAAGATGTCTCGCAGTTCTTCAGTACTTTTATTCATGGCGGGCGCTGCGACAGCCTCCGTCCTTTTCCTCGCCCTCCACCATCAGCGACGGCGGCAACGCCATCAAACCGCCCCTTCCATATCTCAATCTTCACATTCCGTATCCTCCTTGCCGCCCTCGCTAGAACATGAGCTGTTCGCCCGAGTGGTCTCTTTTTTCGGGGAGGAATCGTTTCCTCCCATCCAAAAAGCCTTCGTCGTCGTGGTGGGCCTGGGAGGGGTGGGTTCTCATGCGGCACATATGCTTGTCAGGAGTGGCGTCCAAAGAATCCGAGTGATAGATTTTGATCAGGTAGGAGACACCTGTGAGAAGGAAAGCCTCGGTATGGACGTGATTGGCATGCCAGGAAGGGGGATTGAGACCCATCATCATAGTCCGCATATATAATGCATATTTATATCCACATGAAGGTCACGCTTTCCTCCCTGAATCGCCACGCAGTCGCCGGTCTGAAAGATGTGGGTCTATCGAAAGCCGAGGTCCTGAAAACGCGCCTGATGGAACTGGGATTGCCTCGCCTACAAATCGATGCTTGTCGAGCCCTTTTCAAGATGGACACTGCCTCCGTATTACTGGGCCCGTGGAAAGGGACAGGAGGGGGAGAGGGGGAGGAAGGCGGTACGCACATCGCATCAAGGGGGAAGCATGACGTGGGGACATATTTCTCTGTCCGTCTGTCCCTGTGCATCATCCCCGGCAGTCATGTTTTCAACTGTCTGTCAACCCGCATACCACCACGTGACCCTCCCTCCCTCCCT
>NW_005803826.1:9964-11173 GCF_000240725.1 Microchloropsis gaditana
CTTCATCAAGTCTTTCTCCTCCATCTCGAAGAGCTCCTTGTTCTCCCTGTACATCAAGGGGTGGTCCCAGAACGAGCCCACGTAGACACGCAGGACCTCGGGCGTTTTCATCACCTGGCGAGGGGTGAAAGGAAAGGAGGAAGGGGGGAAGGGAGGAAGGGAGGGCATGGAGCAGCCCGCATTTTATTACGGCACATCTCTCCGGAGACAAGCTCCTGAAAGTCTTCTTTTGCCAAGACTCTTCCCAAGATTCCAACCTCGTGCCACCGCCCTCCCTCTTTGCCTCCCTTTCAATCCCCTTCTTGGTCTGTCAAGTACCTTGCCCATACTCCACATGAGCGCGCCATATACCCGCATGAGCTTCTGCCGGTCCACCTAAAGATTTGGCAGCAAAAATTCAAATTTAGATTTTAAATTTAAATCCAAATCCAAGTGAGATAAAGAGGAATTCCGTCCATGCTTCCCGCCCTCCTCCCTCCCAGTCCTCGACCGACCTGGTCGGCCTTATTCAGGACACAGCGGATTTTGTCGTCGTGACCCCGAAGCTTCTCGATCACCTCCTACGGTCGCAGCAATAAGACAGGGAAGGATAGCAGAAAGGGAGGGACGAAGGAAATGCGGGAGGGTTTAAAAAAGAGACGCTTTACAGTTGGGGCCCACCATGCCATCTCCTCGAAGCTGTCTCGCAACGAACGCTCGATAGCACAAGAAAGGCGGGGGAGGGAAGGGGGGGAGGGATGGGGAGGAAGGGGCGTGATCTACCTTGAATTCATCGGATATATCGAGCTTGTGCGCATCAAAGAGAAGAAGGATGAGGTCGGCCCGCTCTGCGAACCAGCCGCACACGTTGGTGAAGTCGTACCTGAAGAGGGATGACGTGGGAAATGATGGAAAAGGACCCCGGACGGAAGGATGGGGTGAGAGAGCGTACAAGCCAATGCAAGGCAACATTGCGTCGGGGAATCACGGGAACGAAAATCAGGGACACACTGCCTGTCTTTTGGTCCATGCAACCCTCCCTCCCCCACGTCCTCCTTCCCTCCCTCGATTACCCGCGAGCCACCGTCTGCTTGTTCCCGGCCAGCACCCCGGGAGTATCCACAATGTGAATGTTGCGAAGCACTTCAGAGGGACAGACAGAGCCCTGACAATAGGGGGGGGGAGGGAAAGTGTTGTTGGAACTTGTCACAGACATCCCACCCCGCGTCG